>NW_017196009.1:0-20316 GCF_001704415.2 Capra hircus
GCTGCCTTTTCCCTAACCAGCCTTTGGGACCAATCTGGAGGGTTCACGGTTCAGGATTGTTGGAAGCCTGGCTTGGGGGGAAGGAAATTTTTGGAGCAAATTAACTTTAACTACATGTGAAGAAGTGCAATTTGGGTGGCGGTAGGTTGTAAGGGAACGCGGGATGTGGTGCTGTGGGGGCAGTTGCTTTCTTTGGAGATTGAATGAAAACTGACGTTTTCCAGTCCTGTGGGCCAACTGGCTGAGTTTTCCAAGTCGTGCTGGCCTACATTGAGTGGCAGGCACTTTTCACAGCAGCGCTTTGCGAAGATTTTGAAATAGCGCTCAACTGGAATTCCAAACCTCCTCTAGCTTTGTTCATAGTGATTATTCCTAGGCGCCATTTGAATTCACATTCCAGGATGTCTGGCTCGTAGTGAGTTGATGCACACCGATTGTAGATGTAATCTGGGTTGAACTCTTGCCTGTTTATGCCTGATGCTCTACACCGTTAGTCTTGCGAGTTGATTTTCGCTTCAGCCGGCTGGCAAAAAGATCTTCTATCTCTTTTACAGACTGAGGGTTATAGCAGGTTTGAGATGCGCTTTGGTTCTTCGCAGTCAGAGAAATGCGCTATTGGCCGCGGGCCAGCAGCAAGCGAAGAGTCGCACCTCTCACAGGGAGAGAACGAGCGTCCTCGCTAAGAAATATGGAAAATATAAGAGAGACAAAAAGATGGGGTTGAGAGGATCAGACCAAAATGGCTGATGCCTTTCTTTATTGTGCTGCAGTATATATAGGATAAAGTACGTGACTTCTGACATTCACAAGATTGTTCTTAATCTCCAAATACAATACAAGACCCTTACCGTTGTGTACAGATCACAAATAGATAATCTATCTTCTATCATAGCTAATCTATCTTCTATGAAATGTTGCAAGAACTAGATGTCCTGGAGCCTTAAGGGTAGTAAATTCTTCAGGGGGGCGGGACAGGGAGCTTAGGAACGTGCCTAAGGCTCTGCATAACGCCGAGCAGCTCCCAAGACTTAACCCTTCACGGGCAGTCCCCGCAGCTCCCTCTCTTTATTTTTTTTTAAAAGCTCCATAAGATGTCGGTGTTGCAACATGTTTTTATGTATCAGAACTCTCATATGTAAAAATTCTTTAACAATGCTACGAATAAGGCAAGGAGCTAAACAAATCAATATAGCACAACAGTCAGAACCGCGCCCACAGCAATTATGCTTCGCCACAGTGAATGAAGGCTAGGGAAGTTAGAAAATAAATTTTGTAAAAAATTATCAACAGTATCAGCTATATTCAAAGTAGCTTTTGGAGAATTTTCAATATTAAGAATTTCATTATGCAATTGCAATAGATCTAGAGAAACATTAGTATTAAACCATACTCCTTGTAGATGTTTTTTTCACCTTATCCCACGGGAAATCAGATGCATTATAAGCCTTTTTGTAACACAAATCCACTTATAATTAGCATGACATTGGATTTTCATTTGGAAACTAATGCTCTGAACTTGTTCTCCTAGAACTCTAACCACATCATATAAAGCTGATAGTCTATCTTCTATTTTTCTATCTATATCTTCTTGTGTTCCCATTACTTTAGTAACATTATATGACAAGGAATCTACAGTATGAGCAGCTTGAATGGATTGTGCTAAAGATACAGAAGTGGTGACAGCAGTTGCTATAAGGGTGATTAAAGATACTATACCCAGAACAATCAGGCTCACACTTCTTTCAGTGCAGCTAAGAGCCGTGTTAATGCACTGTAGCAATTCTAAAGCAGTCTCGTCATACCAAGCTTCAGTTATTTCAACAGGTAACATTACAAAAGCAGGTTGTTTTACTATTATAACTTGTTCTCCTTTGGCAACACCTCTTATGCAATTGGTAAGTATGCAATTAGAACAATTTAAATGATAAATATTCAATGACAGTGTTATTTCCACATGGCCTTGTATCAGCATGAATGGATAAGGGACACAAGCTCTTGGATATAAAAACCCTGTAACTCCTACATTACCATATTTACTCCCACTAATATTGGATTGTAAATATAGACTATTGCCATGACCAAAAGCAGCCAAAAGTTTCCACAGTTCTGTTTGATATACTTGAGCAGTGTTTACAGAGAAAATGGGTGGATGCTGTCCTTGATATTCAGGGAAATCAGGTTTTCCTCCAGGTGCCCAATCCCATAAAAGGGTGGCATCGGCGTTATTGATGTTGTACACTGATGCAACCCGGGCTCGACATAAAGTCCAAGGAGTGTCTATTCCTATGCCGATGCTTAGATGTTTGTCGCAAAACGGAATGTCGAGAGGTCCGGTTCCGTCACGGTACGATCTTTTTCCGTTTTTTTCATCAATGCCAGAAATAGTCACTCGAGGATAAGATATATCAGCTGACACCTGTATACAGTGAGGATGTTGTGATTGATAAGAAAAGCACATAGGATATTGTGTAGTAAGACCATAAAAAGAGATATTAGCTTGCTGGGGAGAAATATGAATATCTGATTTTCCTCCCAAAAGACTTGTATCATTGACATAGACAGGTACTACTTCTTTATCCCATCCTAATGATTGAATCGTAGGTGGATCGGGAATGTATGCCCAAAAAGCCGCAGCCGCCCCGTTTTGTATCCGCTGTAACAATAATAATGACATGATCAGTATATTGGTAGGCGTCACTGGAGGTTGTACATGAGCCTCATTCTGAGCATATCTCATCAACGCCTCAATCTGCCTTTGGGTAGGCAGCTCACTCGTGGGCTCGCTCAGTGTCATGTGGTGCATTTGATGTGTCAGGGAGTTCCTCCGCCGCGCGTACCAGCCTCTCCGGGATCCAGCGCGGCGCTTCGGCATCCTGTGGAAAAACACAAACATGCCCGCGTCCCCATATTAATACAGGGTCTGGCCCATACCACAGATTGGTAAGTGGATCTTTCCATCGTACGAGTGGTTTTTTGCATGAGGACTGTTCTCCCCAAAAACGTTGGGCTGCTGAATTGCCTTCTGCGTCTAAAGTTAAAAAGTTTAGAACATAAAGAGCATGATTCAAGGCATTATGCAGTGAGGGGCTATACAAGTCATTCCCCTTTTTTTGTTTTAATAGTTGATGTTTGAGACGCTGATGGGCTCGTTCCACAATACCTTGTCCCTGTGGGTTATAGGGAATTCCTGTTTTATGATGGATTTGGAAGGAAAGACAAAAACGTTGGAAAGAACGGCTAGTATATCCGGGCCCATTATCAGTTTTAAGGGTGTGTGGGATTCCTGAAATAGAAAAGCAAAAAGGCAAATGTTGAATACAGTGACGAGTTGATTCTCCAGTATGAAGGGAGGCCATGAGAAAATGAGAAAAAGTGTCGATGGAGACATGAACATATTTAAGACGCCCAAAATTGAGGAATGTGAGTGACATCTGTTTGCCAGAGATGATTAGGGCGTAAACCTCGAGGGTTGATACCATATTGAGGGAGAACAAAGAATTGAGGACAGGTAGAGCAAGATTTTACGATTTGTCGTGCAGCTTCACGGGAAATCTTAAATTGTAACCGTAAAGAATGACTATTTTGATGATGTAAGTTATGAGATTTTTGGGCTGCATCGATAGCTGATTGAAAAAACACCTTTTTGGTGAGAGCGTCTGCAGTGTGATTGCCTTGTACTAGGGCACCAGGAAGGGTGGAATGCGCACAAATATGCCCAAAGAAACACAGCTATTGACGACGGTGGAGGGCCTGTTGAATTAATTTAAATAAGTTAAGAACTTCAGGAGAGGTTGTGCTAATAATTGGAACAGTTTCAATCATCTGTAGGGCACCGACCACATAGGAGCTGTCTGTAAATAAATTGAAGGAAGTGGATACAGTTAGCAATGCTTGATGGACTGCAAATAATTCCACAACCTGGGCAGAAGAGAAATTGATATGTGCATAATAAGTTTGATGGTTAATAATTAAAGCTGCAGTACCATTAGAAGATCCATCTGTAAATATAAGTGTCGCTTCAGGAATGGGTTGTCGGCGGACTATTTTTGGAAAAATAAAGGCATGAAGGCTAGCAAATTGTAACAATTTATCAGAAGGATAATGATGAGTAATCCGTCCCGGGTAGTTTGCAAAAGCTATAGACCAATTATCTGAAAATTGAAAAAGCCAATCTTGTTGTTCTAAAGCATAAGGAATACAAATGAAAGGGGGTTCTATACCAAAATATTGGATGGCCTCATGACGTCCTTTTGCTACAATTTTTGCAACAAGCTCATAGTAAGGGAGCAGATGTTTAGTTGGAGTAGCAGATAGATATATCCATCGCAAAGGTTTATCTTGATAAAGAACCCCTGTGGGTGCTCGAGGGGTAGGAAGTATATACAAACCCCATGATCGTTGGTAATCACAATAAGTAATCTGTTGTTGTCTAATAGCTTCTTCTATTGATTGTAAGGCTGATCGTCCTTCTGAAGAAAGTGTTCGGGGTGACGCAGGGTCAGAGTCACCTTTAAGGATATCAAATAAAGGCTGCAAGGTATAAGTGGGTAGTTTTAAATAAGGGCGTATCCAATTAATGTCTCCTAGAAGTTTTTGAAAATCATTTAGAGTTTTTAAATGGTCAGTCTGTAATTTTACTAATTGGGTATTATAAACGCGAGGATATAAGGAGAAGCCCAAATAATTATAGGGAAAATGAGTTTGAATTTTTTCATCAGCTATGACAAGACCATTAAGACTCAAGTGTTTTTTTAGAATAGAAAAAGCTTGATACAATAGATGTTCGTCAGCATGAGCTAGTAATATATCATCCATATAATGAACTAAATATAACTGAGGAAAGCGTTGACGAACGGGAGCTAATGCTGTAGCAACAAATTTTTGACATAACATAGGGCTATTAGTCATTCCTTGTGGGAGGACTCTCCATTGATAGCGTTGCATAGGCTCTTTAAAATTAACAGAGGGCAAACTAAAGGCAAATCTTTTACAATCTTGAGGTGCAAGAGGAATAGTGTAAAAACAATCTTTTAAATCTATAATAATGATATAGAATTTGTCAGGTATAGCGGACAGAGTGGGCAACCCAGGTTGTAGTGCTCCCATATGCATCATCGTTTCATTTACCTTACGAAGGTCTTGTAGCAATCTCCATTTTCCCGACTTCTTTTTAATAACAAAAATTGGGGAATTCCACGCAGAGGTAGAGGGTTCAATATGCCCAAGTCTCAGCTGTTCCTGCACCAGCTGTTGTGCGGCAGAAAGTTTCTCTTGTGTTAGGGGCCACTGATTGACCCATACCGGTTCCTCAGATTTTCAATCAATAGGATCGGCATGTGTCACAGGAGAATCAGAGGTCCCTAGGGAAAACACCCCAAGCCCTTTCGACTTTGATTAGATTTTAAATCAAGGGGTAAAATGATACCTTGATGTTGTTTACCCAAACCTTGGTTTGGGAGTAAGCCCTGATCCAACATCAATTCTGTTACGGTGGGTGAAGGACTATATAAATAAACACCCATTTTGCTTAATATATCACGCCCCCATAGATTAACTGGAAGATGGAGAAGAATATAAGGTTTAAATTGGCCTGTATGGCCATCTTTATCCCTCCAAGTAAGAAGGGACGAACTTTGTTCTGGATTGGTAGTTTGGCCAATACCCTGAAGAGTGGAAATAGCTATTTGTTTAGGCCATGTAGTAGGCCAGTATTTTTCAGAAATAACGCTAATATCGGCCCCTGTATCAAGCACTCCGCGGAAAAGCTTACCATCAATGCGTAGCTCAAGTTCTGGTCGTGCCTCGGTAACATTTTGCACCCAATAGGCGTCAGAGGACCCGAAGCCTCTTTCTTGATGATCTCGGTTAATTGTTTTTCCTTGTATAACTAATGGAACTAAAAGAAGTTGAGCTATACGTTGTCCTGCATTAATCACAATAATTCTGTTAGGAGCGGAAGCTAATATTTTTATCTCTCCTGTATAATCAGAGTCAATCACACCAGGATGAATAAGTATTCCTTTTAAAGATGCACTGCTGCGCCCTAAAAGCAGTCCAGCAGTTCCTGGAGGTAAAGGCCCAAACACTCCTGTGGCAAGGGTTTGAACACCCATCTCGGGTGTTAATACTGTGTAGGAGGTGGCACAGAGGTCCAATCCTGCGCTGCCTCTTGTGGCTCGACAGAGGTCTGCAATGGTTCTTTTGGAACCTACAGTGTTGCCCCATAACATTGTTTCGGGGCCAGGGGCTGGCCCCTCACCCAGTTTCCCGAAACCGGGGGTAAAGGATTACCTTGAACATCCGTTTTAGAACGACAGTCCCGGGCCCAATGCTTCCCCTTTTTACATCGTGGGCATAAATTAGGAGTGTTAGCAGGGATTTGTTGTTTTTGAGGGCACACTGCAGCCCGATGGCCAGGCTGACCACAAACAAAGCAACCCGAATTACCTGACTTTTGATATCCTTTCTTGTTCTTGGCTTGTTGCTGAAAAAGTACCTCTTTAATGCTTTTTCCTTGTAATGCCGCTGCCATAGCAATACCTTGCATGTAGGAGGGTCCAATGTCAGCACAAATGCGAATAAAATCAGACAGATCTCCCTTTTTTCTATAAGGTCGTAAAGCAGTTTGACAGGCAGAGTTAGCGTTTTCAAAAGCCAATTGTTTTGCGAATACTATCCCAGCCTTTTCATCTGACATTATCTTACCTATAGCATCTAAGAGCCATGCCACAAAGTCCTGATAAGGCTCATCAGGTCCCTGTCGGACTTTTGAGAGATCTTCTGTCTTAATACTAGAGCTAGGAAGTTTTTTCCATGCCTGTCGAGCTGCATTTGATATTTGTGCATATGCACCAGGTAAAAAGTTAAGTTGAGTATTAGTAGCCTGGAAAGCGCCTTCACCAGTCAACATTTCGTAGGAAGTCTGTATACCTTGTTGCCGATTGACATCGGCTATACGAGCACACTGTTCAGCATATTCAGATTTCCATAGTAAATAATCTCCTCCCGAAAGACAGGCCCTAGCTATTTGTTTCCAATCATTTGGGGGTAGATTTTGAGTGCCCAAATTTTCTATCATAGCAACAGTGAATGGAGCGGTAGGACCGTATTGTGAGCAAGCAATCTTTAACTCTTTTAATTGTTTGAAAGGCAGCGCTTCATAAAAACGCTGGTTGTTATTTTCAAAGACAGGAAAAGCAAGAGAAAAATCGGAGACGACCTCACCAAGTCGTTGTGCTTGTTTCAATGCCTTCTGCAGCGGAGACATAATCTCAGATGGAGGAGGAGGAGGAGGCCCTGGAGGGGGATCGAGACCTGCTACGACGGAAGGAGCATAGGCAGGGGGAAGAGGCGGAGCAGAAGGAGATTTAGAGTTGCTAATGGGAAGCTTAATTCCTGAACTCTGTAAAGCAACAGTGAGGTTTTCTAAACATTCAACCAAATCATCTTTAGAGGTTGACACCCCCTTTTCTTGTGCTAAAAAACCCCAATCTTCTTGATGGTATTTAGCAGCTTCTTCGTCTAATTCCGCCTCATCTGTGGATGAAAGTGAATCATCATTATCTGAAGGACGCGATAATTTAGAAAACGGAGGGTCGCCTTCAACTCCCTTGGGAACAGCATACCTGGGTTCCGAATCAGGAACATGGAGAGGATTTTCTTCCTGTGTCAATAAATTTCCTAAACGTTTTAATTCATCATTATCAAAGTCCAGGCAATCACGAATTAGTGTCCAAAAGGATAAAGTTTCAACAGGGACCTTTTCAGGGCCATGTAGAGTATAATGAGCCCGAATTTGTTCCCCTACCTTTTTCCATGTTTCTAAATTTACTGTACCTTCTCTGGGGAACCAAGGGCAAACTTCCTCAATAAATGAAAAAAAATTGATTAATTTAGGTTTGGAAACAGTAATTCCCCGATGTTTCAACATTACAGATAACATATGTACAAACAATTGATGACTATGCGTCTGTCCCATATTTAGACTCTCAACTATATACCTTACTACTCCTCCTCAATTTAAATTCACTTGTATACGTATATACTCACTCTTTTTAGCTAATAAGAGTAGTGGTGAGGAAAACTGTCGAAATCGAGCCCCACGTTGGGCGCCACCTGCCGCGGCCAGCACAAGCAAGAGTCGCACCTGCACAGGGAGAGAACGGAGCGTCCCCGCTAAGAAAAATAAGAGAGACACAAAAGATGGGGTTGAGAGGATCAGACCAAAATGGCTGATGCCTTTCTTTATTGTGCTGCAGTATATATAGGATAAAGTACGTGACTTCTGACATTCACAAGATTGTTCTTAATCTCCAAATACAATCACAAGACCCTTACCGTTGTGTACAGATCACAAATAGATAATCTATCTTCTATCAATAAGCTAATCTATCTTCTATGAAATGTTGCAAGAACTAGATGTCCTGGAGCCTTAAGGGTAGTAAATTCTTCAGGGGGGCGGGACAGGGAGCTTAGGAACGTGCCTAAGGCTCTGCATAACGCCGAGCAGCTCCCAAGACTTAACCCTTCACGGGCAGTCCCCCGCAATTTTGCCTTCATTCCTGAAGTTTAATATCCCTGGTTATGCAATTCTACATTAACAGTTCTTTTTCTTTTAGTGTTTGATATTCCAATGGCTTATAATTTCTATTGTTTCTGATGAGAAATTTGCAGTTGTTTCAGATGTTTCCTTACATATAGGAAATAAATTGTTTCTTTATCTTTGGTTTTCAGTTTATGATATGTCTGAACATGAGTTTCTCTAAGTTTATCTAGTTATGATTCACATAACTTTACAAATGCTAATTTATATATTTTAGTAAATCTTGGAAGTTTACATCATTGAGTTTTTGAATATTGTTTTCCACACTAATCTCATTCTCCTGTATTCCAGGCACACCAGCAGCATGAGCAATAGACATTTTGATATCATTTTAGAAATCCCTGATGTTCTGTTCAATTTTTTGTTGTGTTTTTCCTCTCTGTTCTTTAGTTTGGGTAGCTTCTATTGATGTAATTTCAAGTTCCCTGACTCTTTCTTTTGTCATCTCCATTCTGTTATTGAACATTTCAGTACAATTTTTAATTTAAATACTATATTTTGAAAGTCAAAATTTCTATTTTTTTGATATAGTTCATTTTTCTTTGCTGAGAATTTAATTACTTTCTTTTTGTATTGAGTATTCACTTTTAGTTAATTATACATAATGATAACAACTGCTTTAAAGTTTTGTTTGATAATTCTTACCTTTATATTATGTCAGACCTGACATCTGTTGACTGTATTTTCTTTTGAGATTTTTGTCAGATTTTCATGGTTATTGGTGTGCTGGATAATTTTGCTTTGTGTCCTGGACAATTGGAATATTATGATAAGGTTTTCATTCCTTTTAGAATCCTTTGGAAAATCCTGATTTGCTATTATTATTTCTATTGTTCTTGCTGCTCTTTTTGTTGTTATAGTAGGCATCCATTTGGTAAGGTTCAGACTCCAGTTGTTTCTTTCCTTTCAAGACCAGGAAGGTAGTTTGAAAGCCAGCTCATCTTTCAGAGCCATTTTCAGTACTGTTCAAGTGTGCTCTTTGTATGCGCTGCTCATGATTTAGTCTGGACCTTGGACAACTTTTATATGGTAGTTTAGTTTTCAAATGCTCTGTTATCTTTTTTGGGTGTATTCCATTGGTGGACTTAAAAAAATTTACAGCCAGAAAATTGAGAGTTACGTTTTCTTCAGCAAGAATTTTTAGAACTTTAAGTCCAGGAGGTAGCATTTCAAGTAACCCTGGGAAAATTGCTCCAAAGAGGCAAGGTGGGAAGCAAGGCTATATAGAAGTATTGCATCAAAGGGCATGTAGTCTTAATGTCAAAAGATTCTTGTGGATTAGAGGAAAACCAGATATCCCAAGTTAAAGAATTCAGTGCTTTTCTGTGTATGGGAAGGTATAAGGGTCTAGGCTCACTGCAATCATTCCTTTGATAAGCACCACAGCTATCTAAGGCCTGTATCCTGTTTTCACATCCTAAGTTCCCTCAGGGCTAACCATCTATGGTGGCTGTATTCACTGATGACTGTGACATCCTTTGTTTACTGATATGGCAAGAAATATTCCATTTCTCACATGCATGCACAGCTTGCAGGGGCAGCCTTGATCTTTAGTTGTTTTATACTCAGAAACAGTGATTCCTTTCTCTTTGCTCTTGGAGATTTTGTCCCACAGTCTTCAGCTAAGAGGGGCCCATTTTCCCATTCTTACGGCCAGAAAGATGGAATTTTCTCAAAATTTTAGCTTCTCATGTGGCTGTGAAGGTCCAAGCCACCTGGGCTGCACTTAGGGTAAAGTGGTAGGAGAAAACAGCTTTGTAGATTATGTCAACTACAAATTGGCTCTTTCCATCCACCTCTACAAGGACTAAATCTTGTGCTGCTGCAGCTTCTGGCCTTCAACACTCCCAGAAGGAAGTTCAGAGTGGAGAGCAGAAATGAGGCACTCTGTGTTGGGGAGAAAAACTTGCAGGACAGATCTTGAGATAGATATTTTTAGAAGCCAATTTTATGAGCCCAATTCATGTATCTCCTCATATCTAGAAAAGCACTAAAATCCTTCATGGTGCCAACTATTCTTTGTGATTAGCAAAAGCTTCAGGAGATTAGCAGAAACTTTATAGAAAAAATATATCCTTGATTGCATGTGCTCCCCCTGAAAGATTGTGATTGAATTACGACGCCGGGATTCTTGGCCCCCGGAGAAGAATTCAATCCGGGGCCAAAGACGAGGCTTGATTGCTCAGAGCTTTTGTGTAATGAAGCTTTATTAAAGTATAAAGGAGATAGAGAAAGCTTCTGACATAGGCATCAGAAGGGGGCAGAAAGAGTACCCCCCTGCTAGTCTTTAGCTGGATGTTATATAATCACCAGCAGTCTGTTAATGAAAGAAAGGAAAGTCTCAAAACTTAGAATGGCACCAGGCCCCTCACCCATAAGATGTATTTTGGGATAATCTTGGCTCCAAATGGTTTATCTTGGGCCATAAAATGATTAACTTGAATCTTGAAGAAGGGCAGATCACCATACAAATAGTTTTATTTACATAGATTAGAGGAACAATATCGGAGTATAACATACTAGTTTATCAAGTAGGTTCTGGGCCCAAAAGGCGGAACCGACTTGAAGACAGAGTTTGGGGTAAATGCATAGTACATTAGCATAGCTTAAGATAAACATTTCCATAAGAAAAAGGCATTGGTTAACTTCAGGTGAAACCAGGTATCATTATGACAACACAGAATTTTAAGAGAAACCTCCTTTTAAATTTGTATAGAGAAGGAAAAAATATCGCTAGTTTGTTTCCTCCTGCCACTTAAGAGAGATAAAATGTCTGACACTTGCAGGCTATTTCCTCCATTTGGAGACCCCTGGTCTTCCTGCCTTTTACCCTCTCACCCCTTCATCAAAATCACATATATACTGATCTTTCCTCCCTGCCTCTTGGGAGTAGTCTCTCAGAGCTATCTGAGGTGCTGTCTCCATCTGCAATCCTTTTGCCCCAAATAAAACTTAACTTGTGACTCTCACATTGTGCATTGCTTTAAGTCAACAATTATGAGGTCCCCCCCTTCTATTTGCTTAACAAGGAACCTTTGCCCAGTGTCTCTATTCAGAGAGATGGTTTGTTTTTTCTGATTTCTAATGATTTTCATATATTAGTCTGTATGCCTCAGATGGAGTTGGTTTAAGGCATGAATGAAAGGGGGAAAAAATAAAGGAAAATGGATATTTTTCTGGCTGTAAAAGTTAGACTTCTCTTGGAGTATTTGCTAAGTGAAAGTTGATCAGTTATGCCCAACTTTTTGTTAGGGGAAGCACACTGACTGAAACTGCCCACCCTGGCTAGGCACCATAGTAACCATTTGCATGAGTTACTTTACAACAGGAGGTCCTGGTAAGGAACATGGAACTAATAAGCCACCACATACTGGAAGAGTTCAGGAAAGGTCAAAAGGAGACACCACATGTCCAACCACCTCTCAGAACCCTTCTCTGTGGCATCCATCTTGGCTGTACAAGGTGTGCACCACAAGAAAGGACTCTGAGTTAGAATGATTGGCTAAAGACAATCCAGAAATTAATCCCATCACCATAAAACAGGAGACTGTGAGCCATGTGGCAGAGCTATTCTGGGTTCCCTTACCCTATTGCTCTCCACCCTGGTGCCCTTTCCCAATAAAAACTCTTGCTTTGTCAGTATGTGTGTCTCCTTGGACACTTCATTCTAAGGGTTAGACAAGAGCCAGGTTTTGGGCCCTAGAAGGGATACCCCTTCCAGCAACATTTTTGTGACCCCAAGGACTATACAGTCCATGGGATTCTCCAGGCCAGAATTCTGGAATGGGTAGCCTACCCCTTCTCCAGTGGATCTTCCTCACCCAGGAATCCAACCCAGGTCTCCTGCAACACAGACAGATTCTTTACCAACTGATCTATTAGGGAAGACCTGGAGTATTTGCTAACCTGCCTGCTGCATGGGCGGAGGAGGACCAAGAAGAGCTACTCCACGTAAAAGGTCAGGAGGGGCAGCGGTGAGGAGATATCCCCCGTCCAAGGTAAGGAGCAGCAGCTGCGCTTTGCTGGAGCAGCCGTGAAGAGATAACCCACGTCCAAGGAAAGAGAAACCCAAGTAAGACGGTAGGTGTTGTGAGAGGCATCAGAGGGCAGACACACAAACCATAATCACAGAAAACTAGTCAATCTAATCACACGGACCACAGCCTTGTCTAACTCAGTGAAACTAAGCCATGCTCTGTGGGGCCACCCAAGACAGGTGGGTCATGGTGGAGAGGTCTGACAGAATGTGGTCCACTGGAGAAGGGAATGGCAAACCACTTCACTATTCTTGCCTTGAGAACCCCATGAACAGCATGAAAAGGCAAAATGATAGGATACTGAAAGAGAAAGTCCCCCCCATTAGGTGCCGAATATGCTACTGGAGATCAGTGAAGAAAAAACTCCAGAAAGAAAGAAGGGATGGAGCCAAAGCAAAAACAATAACCATTTGTGGATGTGAATGGTGAAAGAAGCAAGGTCTGATGCTGTAAAGAGCACTATTGCATAGGAACCTGGAATATTAGGTCCATGAATCAAGACAAATTGGAAGTGATCAAACAGGAGATGGCAACAGTGAACATTGACATTCTAGGAATCAGCGAACTAAAATGGACTGGAATGGGTGAATTTAACTCAGATGACCATTATGTCTACTACTGTGAGCAGAAGTCCCTTAGAAGAAATGGAGTAGCCATAATGATCAACAAAAGAGTCTGAAATGCAGTACTAGGATGCAATCTCAAAAACGACAGAATGATCTCTGTTCATTTCCAAGGCAAACCATTCAATATCACAGTAATCTAAGCCTATGATCCTACCAGTAATGCTGAAGAAGCTGAAGTTGAATGGTTCTATGAAGACCTACAAGACCTTGTATAACTAACACCCAAAAAAGATGTCCTTTTCATTATAGGGGACTAGAATGCAAAAGTAGGAAGTCAGGAAACACCTGGGGTAACAGGCAAATTTGGCCTTGGAATGCAGAAAGAAGCAGGGCAAAGTCTAATAGAGTTTTGCCAAGAGAACGAACTGGTTATAGCAAACATCCTCTTCCAACAACACAAGGGAAGACTACACATGGGCATCACCAGATGGTCAACACCGAAATCAGACTGATTATATTCTTTGCAGCCAAAGATGGAGAAGCTCTATACAGTCAACAAAAACAAGACCAGGAGCTGACTGTGGCTCAGATCATGAACTCCTTATTGCTAAATTCAGGCTTAATCTGAAGAAAGTAAGGAAAACCACTAGACCATTCAGGTATGACCTAAATCAAATCCCTTATGATTATACAGTGGAAGTGAGAAATAGTTTTAAGGGGCTAGATCTGATAGATAGAGTGCCTGATGAACTATGGACGGAGGTTCATAACATTGTACAGGAGACACGGATCAAGACCATCCTCATGCAAAAGAAGTGCAAAAAAAGCAAAATAGCTGTCTGGGGAGGCCTTACAAATAGCTGTGAAAAGAAGAAGTGAAAAGCAAAGGAGAAAAGGAAAGATATAAACATCTGAATGCAGAGTTCCAAAGAATAGCAAGGAGAGATAAGAATGCTTTCCTCAGCAATCAATGCAAAGATATAGAGGAAAAGAATAGAATGGGAGAGACTAGAGATCTCTTCAAGAAAATTAGAGATATGAAGGGAACATTTCATGCAAAGATGGGCTCGATAAAGGACAGAAATGGTATGGACCTAACAGAAGCAGAAGATATTAAGAAGAGGTGGCAAGAATACACAGAAGAACTGTACAAAAACGATCTTCATGACCAAGATAATCATGACAGTGTGATCAGTCACCTAGAGCCAGACATCCTGGAATGTGAAGTCAAGTGGGCCTTAGAAAGCATCACTGCAAACAAAGCTAGTGGAGGTGATGGGATTCCAGTTGAGCTATTTTAAATCCTGAAAGATGACACTGTGAAAGTGCTGCACACCATATGCCAGCAAATTTGGAAAACCCTCAGTGGCCACAGGCCTGGAAAATGTCAGTTTCCATTCCAATCCCAAAGAAAGGCGTTGCCAAAGAATGCTCAAATTACCACACAATTGCACTCATCTCACATGCTAGTAAAGTAATGCTCAAAATTCTCCAAGCCAGGCTTCAGCAATATGTGAACCATGAAATTCCAGATGTTCAAGCTGGTTTTAGAAAAGGCAGAGGAACCAGAGATCAAATTGTCAACATCTGCTGGATCATGGAAAAAGGAAGAAAGTTCCAGAAAAACATCTACTTTTGCTTTATTGACTATGCCAAAGCCTTTGTGTGGATCACAATAAACTGTGTAAAATTCTGAAATAGATGGGAATACCAGAGCACCTGACCTGCCTCTTGAGAAACCTATATGCAGGTCAGGAAGCAACAGTTAGAACTGGACATGGAACAACACACTGGTTCCAAATAGGAAAAGGACTGCATCAAGGCTCTATAGCTGTATATTATCACCCTGCTTATTTAACTTCTATGCAGAGTACATCATGAGAAACACTGGGCTGGAAAAAGCACAAGCTGGAATCAAGATTGCCAGGAGAAATATCAATAACCTCAGATATGCAGATGACACCACCCTTATGGCAGAAAGTGAAGAGGAAGTAAAAATCCACTTGATGAAAGTGAAAGAGCAGAGTGAAAATGTTGGCCTAAAGCTCAACATTCAGAAAACAAAGATCGTGGCATCTGGTCCCATCACTTAATGGGAAATAGATGGGGAAACAGTGGAAACAATGTCAGATATTATTTTGGGGGGTTCCAAAAATCACTGCAGATAGTGACTGCAGCCATGAAATTTAAAGACACTTACTCCTTGGAAGGAAAGCTATGACCAACCTAGAAAGCATATTCAAAAGCAGAGACATTACTTTGCCAACAAAGGTCCATCTATTCAAGGCTATGGTTTTTCCAGTGGTTAGTATGGATGTGAGAGTTGGACTATAAAGAAAGCTGAGCACCGAAGAATTGATGCTTTTGAACTGTGGTGTTGGAGAAGACTCCTGAGAGTCCCTTGGACTGCAAGGAGATCCAACCAGTCCATTCTAAATGAGATCAGTCCTGGGTGTTCTTTGGAAGTTCTTATGCTAAAGCTCAAACTCCAGTACTTTGGACCCCTCATGCGAAGAGTTGAGTCATTGGAAAAGACTCTGATGCTGGGAGGGATTGGGGGCAGGAGGAGAAGGGGACGACAGAGGACGAGATAGCTGGATGGCATCTCTGACTCGATAGACATGAGTCTGATTGAACTCCAGGAGTTGGTGATGGACAGGGAGGCCTGGCGTGCTGCAATTCATGGGGTCGCAAGGAGTTGGCCTCCACTGAGCAACTGAACTGTACTGCTTTTCAGTTACTGACTTGACCTGCTGGGAAGCTGATGCCTGAAGATAAAGGAAGAAAAAGAAAACAAAAGCACTTTCTCCATACTGGTCTTTTTATTTAGAGTTCTCAGGGAGTTGGGAGGGTTTTTTGCTTTTTGTATTTCTCTAGTGTTTAGATGTAACCACTGTAATGTAGTAGACCTTGTGGCTAAAGAAAGTGAAAGTGAAGTCGCTCAGTTGTGTCTGACTCTTTGCGGCTCCATGGACTGTAGCCCGCCAGACTCCTCTATGGAATTTTCCAGGCAAGAGTACTGGAGTGGGTTGCCACTTCCTTCTCCAGGGAATCTACCTGATCCAGGGATCGAACCCAGGTCTCCCGTCATGCAGGCAGACGCTTTACTCTCTGAGACACCAGGGAAGCCATTGTGGGTAAAATGAGTGTCATATATCAATACTCAGTGCTAAAGTGACTTTATAGATTAATTCCACAAACAACATGAAACAGCAGCAAATGACCTGACCGTTTCCCCAAATTAATATTTTGTGAATGAAACCTAATTATCTTTGCTATCAGCAAATTAGTAAAAACCATCCAACTCCACTTTCCATTCTTCTTTCTACTTTTCCTTTAGAATAAAAGATTAGACCTCATTTTTTTGCAACCTAAATACAAACAAAATAATATATATATTTTTTTATTAAGATAAATCACAGTCAACAAATCTGGCCAGAGAAAGAAAAGTGTTCTGATAATGTGTTTTCAAAGTTACCAGTGACTTCAGCTGTCAGGTTTTCATCAATTTTACAAAAGAAAAATACTCTTCTAAACCATTGTTTATGCAGTGTGTATCATCAGTGATGTGCTGGACTACAGGCAATTTCTTTTAAGCCAGAGATTTCCTAATGGAAAAGATACATATCAGGCATAGTGAAATTTCAGAGAATCAAAGTAACTAGTATCATATTCTGATTTTCAAAATATAACTACATGTGTTTTTCTTAGTAAGTAATTTCTGCAACTGGCCATATCATCAAAGCTGTGTGCTTTTGGTTTTTGAGAACCATCAGATTAATAAAAATTTTAATATCTCTGAAAGTAAACTACATAATAAGCCTGGACTTTTTTTAATTAAAATTCACAGAATTTGTTCTTCAGGGAATTAGAAATACACAATTGTACATTAATCTAAATTGACTTACCAGAATTTACTCTTTCCTTTGGTTTCCAATTGGGTTGACACTTTTGTTATTTTTTTAAATTTAACTTTTAAAATATCCTGTATCTTTGAACTTAAGTTAGATAAATATTTGTTCATGTTTTTAAGGTGCTTCAAAATTATGTCATAATTGAGTTCTACTTATTGGCAACATTTGTTGTACCTTGTATTTTGTTGCAGATTTATTCATTCAAAATATTATTGCCCATGTACTGTGTGTCTTGTGAGAGTACAGTCAAGAATATAAAAGCCACAACCAAAAACATAAAATGTAGATGTACAGGGTCCACTTTTCCGAAAAGAGAAAAAAAAAAAAAAGACTAATACCCCAGAAGGTGTCAGACAGCTGAGCTTCGAATCAAGCCAATTAAACAATACACAAGTAGTGGTAGACTTTCCCAGAGACAGACTCAATATCCTTCTTACTAGCAATGTCTAAATTTATCTGAAAAAGTTACATTTTAATATGGGTGGGCTCTTAATGATTATTGATACTGAAGGCTACAAATTTTATTTCTCACATGTCTATGAGTATATAATAGATGTGAATTAGGTCTGGGATATGGCATTAGAAATATCAGAGCAAGGTTTCGTCTGGTCCTTGTGCAGTGTTTATATCACAGTTCAGTTTTTGAAGAATCTGCCATTTTTCTTTGGATCTGCTCTGAGCGTGATCAGTTTAGAAGTGAGGGAAGATGAAGGACTTTAACAAATCTGAGATCGAAAGCTTACCTGAGTCTTTCTAATTAATATTTACTGAGCTATAATTGATGTATAACATTATATTAATTGCAGGTGTACAACAGGATGAGTCAATATTTATATATACTGTGAAATGTCACCATAATCACTTTAGTTAATATCCATCACCAAACATAGTTACAAATTTCTTTTCATTTTAGATGCTATACAAAAACATTTTATGAAAACCCATCTCATAACAGACTCAAACTTTGTTGTTCTACTTTGCCATCTCATATCTCATTGAGCACAGAATTTTACAGAAGAAAACATTAGAGTTCAGAAGGAAAGTAACTTAGCCTAAGACCAACTGGTTTAATTAGCTAACAAAGTAAAGGTTGGAACCTAGGTCACATAAAGCCCCATCCATTGCATTTACACTAACCCTAAAAGATCTTCCTGTCTTTGTTACTATATTCTGAATAATATTACCTAAATATAAATAAAATAGTATTGGAAACATTTAACCTCAGGTTAAATGCAAATACACTTAAATTGTATTTGTATCCCTCAATTATAACAAAAATCTTATAAACAGGAAAGAAAGGCATACTCCATTGAAAGAAATAGCAAAACGAAACTGACATTCTCAGAATAACTCATGTGAAATGAAACATTCTAATAACTCACCTGGAAATCAAGCACTTTCCAGTTTATTCCAGAAGTTAAATTTCTTTCTGAACAATTCACAGACAGATACTGTATATAATAGTACTGAATGACATGTTTATTACAGTTCAAAGTTGGTAGATATGATTTACAGCTTGGGCTGCTTCTAAGTAAGATTGCACATGTGAAGACTGCTGTACATGACCTTTCTCATTGACTTTAATAAGGTTACTTTATAGGCTTTTCAGTTTTTGACATGTGTAATCACTTTTGACTAATTAAAACATAGCCACAAAGTATAGCCCTTGAAATGAAGCCTGCTATAAAGATAATTGCTTAGTGTAAAATATTTGGATATGGCAAAACAAATGTCTTAGTGTCCTGCCTTTTGTTTCAGCCATGAGAATATCATGGCCCTAAAACAAATTCAAAATGAGATTATGGAAGACGTGTTTTCCCCATCTTCTTCAGTCTTCTCTGCTTTCCTCTTCTCTGGCATTAGTTCTTATTCTAACTCACTGACTTCTTTCATTCATTCATTCTTTAATTTATGAATATTTATTGAGATTGGCTTCTAGTTGCCGGGATACGCAGATTTGCAAAATATGCTAATGTAACTCAGAATCTAGTCAGAGAACAAGACTTAAAAGTAAATAAAAGCTGTAAGGTATTAAGTTTTAAAATATAAATGTGCATATGGTATTAGTGGATACTAAAGAAGGAGTAACTATCTCTAATTGTTATGATCAGGAAAGATTTCACAGATGAAGTCATGTTTAAGCCAAATCTACATGGATTATTGTTTTCCAGACTCACAAAGTGGGTCTTGTATTACAGATAGCAGAAATATTATGATTAAGGGAAGCTGTTAGAGGCATAAACTCGGTTTCATTCATCTTTGTATACACTTCACCTAGCTTAGTGTCTGAAATGTTATAGCAATCCATAAATGCTTGTTATAAAAAATATATTGTGTATGGGGAATTGTAAACACTTTAGTTTGATTGGAGCATATGATTAATGTGAAGGAGTGGCGAGCATGACTCTAGAAAGATTGGTTTGTGATAGATCACAAAAGAACTCCTGATACCAGGTTAAGGAGTTTGACCTTTATATAATGGTCAAATAAAAGTCATGACCAGATTATAGTATAGTGTTGACTGACTTGAACAAAGCAATAATGGGGCTAAAAAATGAAATGAGTATTATCTAGAAGTAGTTGTGCCTGCATGCTTAGTCTCTAAGTTGTGTCTGACTCTTTGCAATCCTTTGGACTGTAGCCTGCCAGGCTTCTCTGTCCATGGGATTTCCCATGCAAGAATACTGGATTGGGTTGCCATTCCTTTCTGCAGGGACACAAGTAGTCCTAGTAAGAGAGAATGTGGCCTTGAGGAAGAGGAGAAGAGTTTGAGAGTAGAAATATAAAGAACAAAATGGATGAGGGCAAATTTAGTGGTAGAAGGACCAGTTAGAAATCTATTACAATAGTCCATAAAGAAGATATTAAATGCTGAATTAAGACTTTGACAGGACTAAAAAGAGATAGATTTTTTTTAAATTTTATTTTATTTTTTTTAATTTTTTTTAATTTTTAATTTTTTATTTTTTTTAAATTTTAAAATCTTTAATTCTTACATGCGTTCCCAAACAAGAGATAGATTTTTAAAATAACTTAAAGGTATAGTATATAGATCATGTTGTCTGAGGATTATTGTATTAGAAGAAAGAAGTCAAAGATGACAGTCCTCCTGACTTGAGTACAGGGTTGGATCATGACTTATATTTTACCAGTGTTAATGAGCAGAAAATAAGTTTCAAGTGGAGGGCCTCTGGAAA
>NW_017196010.1:0-8679 GCF_001704415.2 Capra hircus
GCCCCCAACCAGGGGAAGCAGCCCCTGAGGCAAGACCTGCTGGAGGAGCCCTGCGCCCCCGCCTGATAGGCGAGTGCACAGCCAGCAGGGAAAGCGAGCCTCCTCGGGGAAGAGGAGGCAGCCCAGCCCCGTCAAGTTGAAAGCCCTGCTTGCACGGAGCTAAGTGCGCCTCCAGTACGGCAGAGCTCTAGCTCTGCTCAGAGCCCCGATCTGGCAGAGTTCCCTGGCGCGAGGCTGCTCTGCCGGGGGCTAGCCTTGCCCCAGACTTGCCTTGCTTTTAGGCTGCCTCTCCAGGAAGGAGCAGGCAGCAGGAGCCTGGGAGTCGCCACTGGCGCCTTTCTTGCCTCAGCTCCAATCCTGCCTTGCCTTTGCACTTAGGTCCCAGTCCTCCTTAAGGAGAGCTTAGGGGCTGGTGGGTTGCACACTGCCAAGGGCTCCAGCAGTGAGAATTCTGTCAGAGGGAAGGGAAGGGCAACTGCAGGGCTCCTCCAGCGGTTGCTTGGGCCGCCCAGATTCAGCGCCACACGGAGAGCACCAGGCTCCCAGGGCCCCTGGCTGGGGTTTTCAGCCCCGCACACACGGAGGCTGATTCCTTGGGTGCCCAGAAAGTGTATGACAGACGTAGGTTCCCTAGCACTCTCCTCCCCAGCAGAGACATGTGCAGGTGTTTGGGGCCTGATCCTGCGTGTCTGGGTTCCTGCCCACAGCCCCAACTCAGGGGAAGCAGCCCCTGAGGCAAGACCTGCTGGAGGAGCCCTGCGCCCCCGCCTGATAGGCGAGTGCACAGCCAGCAGGGAAGCGAGCCTCCTCGGGGGAAAGAGGAGGCAGCAAGTCCCCGTCAAGCTGAAATCCCTGCTTACACGAAGCTAAGTGCGACTCCAGTACGGCAGATCTCTAGCTCTGTTCAGAGGCCCGATCTGGCAGAGTTCCTGGCACCAAGATGCTCTGCCATAGGCGAGCCTTGCGCAGACTTGCCTTGCTTTAAGGCTCCCTCCCCAGGAAGGAGCAGGCTGTGTGAGGCTCGGAAACGCCACTGGCGCCTTCCTGGCTTCAGCTCTACCCCTGCCTTGCCTTTGCACTTAGGTCCCAAGCGTCCTTGAGGAGGGCTTAGGGGCTGGTGGGTTGCACACTGCCAAGGGCTCCAGCAGTGAAAGCTCTGTCAGAGGGAAGCGAAGGGCAACAGCAGGGCTCCTTCAGCGGTTCCTTGGCCGCCCAGACAAAGCTCCGCACGGAGAGCACCAGGTTCCAAGGGCCCCTGGCTGGGTTTTGCATCCCCACACTCCCAGAGGCTGACTCCGTGGGTGCCTAGAAAGTGTGTGAGAGACGTAGGTTCCCTAGCACTCTCCTCCCCAGCAGAGACATGTGCAGGTGGTTGGGGCCTTATCCTGCGTGTCTGGGTTCCCGCCCACAGCCTCAACTCAGGGGAAGCAGCCCCTGAGGCAAGACCTGCTGGAGGAGCCCTGCGCGCCCGCCTGATAGGCGAGAGCACAGCCAGCAGTGTAGCGAGCCTCCTCGGGAGAAGAGGAGGCAGCCGAGCCCAGTCAAGAGGAAAGCCCTGCTTGCACGGAGCTAAGTGGCCTCCAGTACGGCAGAGCTCTAGCTCTGCTCAGAGCCCCGATCTGGCAGAGTTTCTGGCGCGAGGCTGCTCGGCCGGGGGCTCGCCTTGCCCAGACTTGCCTTGCTTTTAGGCTCCCTCCCCAGGAAGGAGCTGTCTGAGCGAGCCTGGGAGACGCCACTGGTGCCTTCCTTGCCTCAGCTCCAATCCTGCCTTGCCTTTGCACATAGGTGCCAGGCGTCGTTGGGGAGGGCTTAGGGGGTGGTGGGTTGCACACTGCCAAGGGCTTCAGCAGTGAGAGCTCTGTCAGAGGGAAGGGAAGGGCAACTGCAGGGCTCCTCCAGCGGTTTCTAGGCCGCCTAGAATCAGCGCCGCACCGAGAGCACCAGGCTCCCAGGGCCCCTGGCTGGGGTTTTCAGCCCCGCACACACGGAGGCTGATTCCTTGGGTGCCCAGAAAGTGTATGACAGACGTAGGTTCCCTAGCACTCTCCTCCCCAGCAGAGACATGTGCAGGTGGTTGGGGCCTGATCCTGCGTGTCTGGGTTCCTGCCCACAGCCCCAACTCAGGGGAAGCAGCCCCTGAGGCAAGACCTGCTGGAGGAGCCCTGCGCCCCCGCCTGATAGGCGAGTGCACAGCCAGCAGGGAAGCGAGCCTCCTCGGGGAAGAGGAGGCAGCCCAGCCCCGTCAAGTTGAAAGCCCTGCTTGCACGGAGCTAAGTGCGCCTCCAGTACGGCAGAGCTCTAGCTCTGCTCAGAGCCCCGATCTGGCAGAGTTCCTGGCGCGAGGCTGCTCTGCCGGGGCTAGCCTTGCCCAGACTTGCCTTGCTTTTAGGCTGCCTCTCCAGGAAGGAGCAGGCAGCAGGAGCCTGGGAGTCGCCACTGGCGCCTTTCTTGCCTCAGCTCCAATCCTGCCTTGCCTTTGCACTTAGGTCCCAGTCCTCCTTAAGGAGAGCTTAGGGGCTGGTGGGTTGCACACTGCCAAGGGCTCCAGCAGTGAGAATTCTGTCAGAGGGAAGGGAAGGGCAACTGCAGGGCTCCTCCAGCGGTTGCTTGGCCGCCCAGATTCAGCGCCACACGGAGAGCACCAGGCTCCCAGGGCCCCTGGCTGGGGTTTTCAGCCCCGCACACACGGAGGCTGATTCCTTGGGTGCCCAGAAAGTGTATGACAGACGTAGGTTCCCTAGCACTCTCCTCCCCAGCAGAGACATGTGCAGGTGTTTGGGGCCTGATCCTGCGTGTCTGGGTTCCTGCCCACAGCCCCAACTCAGGGGAAGCAGCCCCTGAGGCAAGACCTGCTGGAGGAGCCCTGCGCCCCCGCCTGATAGGCGAGTGCACAGCCAGCAGGGAAGCGAGCCTCCTCGGGGGAAGAGGAGGCAGCAAGTCCCCGTCAAGCTGAAATCCCTGCTTACACGAAGCTAAGTGCGACTCCAGTACGGCAGATCTCTAGCTCTGTTCAGAGGCCCGATCTGGCAGAGTTCCTGGCACCAAGATGCTCTGCCATAGGCGAGCCTTGCGCAGACTTGCCTTGCTTTAAGGCTCCCTCCCCAGGAAGGAGCAGGCTGTGTGAGGCTCGGAAACGCCACTGGCGCCTTCCTGGCTTCAGCTCTACCCCTGCCTTGCCTTTGCACTTAGGTCCCAAGCGTCCTTGAGGAGGGCTTAGGGGCTGGTGGGTTGCACACTGCCAAGGGCTCCAGCAGTGAAAGCTCTGTCAGAGGGAAGCGAAGGGCAACAGCAGGGCTCCTTCAGCGGTTCCTTGGCCGCCCAGACAAAGCTCCGCACGGAGAGCACCAGGTTCCAAGGGCCCCTGGCTGGGTTTTGCATCCCCACACTCCCAGAGGCTGACTCCGTGGGTGCCTAGAAAGTGTGTGAGAGACGTAGGTTCCCTAGCACTCTCCTCCCCAGCAGAGACATGTGCAGGTGGTTGGGGCCTTATCCTGCGTGTCTGGGTTCCCGCCCACAGCCTCAACTCAGGGGAAGCAGCCCCTGAGGCAAGACCTGCTGGAGGAGCCCTGCGCGCCCGCCTGATAGGCGAGAGCACAGCCAGCAGTGTAGCGAGCCTCCTCGGGAGAAGAGGAGGCAGCCGAGCCCAGTCAAGAGGAAAGCCCTGCTTGCACGGAGCTAAGTGGGCCTCCAGTACGGCAGAGCTCTAGCTCTGCTCAGAGCCCCGATCTGGCAGAGTTTCTGGCGCGAGGCTGCTCGGCCGGGGGCTCGCCTTGCCCAGACTTGCCTTGCTTTTAGGCTCCCTCCCCAGGAAGGAGCTGTCTGAGCGAGCCTGGGAGACGCCACTGGTGCCTTCCTTGCCTCAGCTCCAATCCTGCCTTGCCTTTGCACATAGGTGCCAGGCGTGTTGGGGAGGGCTTAGGGGGTGGTGGGTTGCACACTGCCAAGGGCTTCAGCAGTGAGAGCTCTGTCAGAGGGAAGGGAAGGGCAACTGCAGGGCTCCTCCAGCGGTTTCTAGGCCGCCTAGAATCAGCGCCGCACCGAGAGCACCAGGCTCCCAGGGCCCCTGGCTGGGTTTTTCAGCCCCGCACACACGGAGGCTGATTCCTTGGGTGCCCAGAAAGTGTATGACAGACGTAGGTTCCCTAGCACTCTCCTCCCCAGCAGAGACATGTGCAGGTGTTGGGGCCTGATCCTGCGTGTCTGGGTTCCTGCCCACAGCCCCAACTCAGGGGAAGCAGCCCCTGAGGCAAGACCTGCTGGAGGAGCCCTGCGCCCCGCCTGATAGGCGAGTGCACAGCCAGCAGGGAAGCGAGCCTCCTCGGGGGAAGAGGAGGCAGCCCAGCCCCGTCAAGTTGAAAGCCCTGCTTGCACGGAGCTAAGTGCGCCTCCAGTACGGCAGAGCTCTAGCTCTGCTCAGAGCCCCGATCTGGCAGAGTTCCTGGCGCGAGGCTGCTCTGCCGGGGCTAGCCTTGCCCAGACTTGCCTTGCTTTTAGGCTGCCTCTCCAGGAAGGAGCAGGCAGCAGGAGCCTGGGAGTCGCCACTGGCGCCTTTCTTGCCTCAGCTCCAATCCTGCCTTGCCTTTGCACTTAGGTCCCAGTCCTCCTTAAGGAGAGCTTAGGGGCTGGTGGGTTGCACACTGCCAAGGGCTCCAGCAGTGAGAATTCTGTCAGAGGGAAGGGAAGGGCAACTGCAGGGCTCCTCCAGCGGTTGCTTGGCCGCCCAGATTCAGCGCCACACGGAGAGCACCAGGCTCCCAGGGCCCCTGGCTGGGGTTTTCAGCCCCGCACACACGGAGGCTGATTCCTTGGGTGCCCAGAAAGTGTATGACAGACGTAGGTTCCCTAGCACTCTCCTCCCCAGCAGAGACATGTGCAGGTGTTTGGGGCCTGATCCTGCGTGTCTGGGTTCCTGCCCACAGCCCCAACTCAGGGGAAGCAGCCCCTGAGGCAAGACCTGCTGGAGGAGCCCTGCGCCCCGCCTGATAGGCGAGTGCACAGCCAGCAGGGAAGCGAGCCTCCTCGGGGGAAGAGGAGGCAGCAAGTCCCCGTCAAGCTGAAATCCCTGCTTACACGAAGCTAAGTGCGACTCCAGTACGGCAGATCTCTAGCTCTGTTCAGAGGCCCGATCTGGCAGAGTTCCTGGCACCAAGATGCTCTGCCATAGGCGAGCCTTGCGCAGACTTGCCTTGCTTTAAGGCTCCCTCCCCAGGAAGGAGCAGGCTGTGTGAGGCTCGGAAACGCCACTGGCGCCTTCCTGGCTTCAGCTCTACCCCTGCCTTGCCTTTGCACTTAGGTCCCAAGCGTCCTTGAGGAGGGCTTAGGGGCTGGTGGGTTGCACACTGCCAAGGGCTCCAGCAGTGAAAGCTCTGTCAGAGGGAAGCGAAGGGCAACAGCAGGGCTCCTTCAGCGGTTCCTTGGCCGCCCAGACAAAGCTCCGCACGGAGAGCACCAGGTTCCAAGGGCCCCTGGCTGGGTTTTGCATCCCCACACTCCCAGAGGCTGACTCCGTGGGTGCCTAGAAAGTGTGTGAGAGACGTAGGTTCCCTAGCACTCTCCTCCCCAGCAGAGACATGTGCAGGTGGTTGGGGCCTTATCCTGCGTGTCTGGGTTCCCGCCCACAGCCTCAACTCAGGGGAAGCAGCCCCTGAGGCAAGACCTGCTGGAGGAGCCCTGCGCGCCCGCCTGATAGGCGAGAGCACAGCCAGCAGTGTAGCGAGCCTCCTCGGGAGAAGAGGAGGCAGCCGAGCCCAGTCAAGAGGAAAGCCCTGCTTGCACGGAGCTAAGTGGGCCTCCAGTACGGCAGAGCTCTAGCTCTGCTCAGAGCCCCGATCTGGCAGAGTTTCTGGCGCGAGGCTGCTCGGCCGGGGGCTCGCCTTGCCCAGACTTGCCTTGCTTTTAGGCTCCCTCCCCAGGAAGGAGCTGTCTGAGCGAGCCTGGGAGACGCCACTGGTGCCTTCCTTGCCTCAGCTCCAATCCTGCCTTGCCTTTGCACATAGGTGCCAGGCGTCGTTGGGGAGGGCTTAGGGGGTGGTGGGTTGCACACTGCCAAGGGCTTCAGCAGTGAGAGCTCTGTCAGAGGGAAGGGAAGGGCAACTGCAGGGCTCCTCCAGCGGTTTCTAGGCCGCCTAGAATCAGCGCCGCACCGAGAGCACCAGGCTCCCAGGGCCCCTGGCTGGGGTTTTCAGCCCCGCACACACGGAGGCTGATTCCTTGGGTGCCCAGAAAGTGTATGACAGACGTAGGTTCCCTAGCACTCTCCTCCCCAGCAGAGACATGTGCAGGTGGTTGGGGCCTGATCCTGCGTGTCTGGGTTCCTGCCCACAGCCCCAACTCAGGGGAAGCAGCCCCTGAGGCAAGACCTGCTGGAGGAGCCCTGCGCCCCCGCCTGATAGGCGAGTGCACAGCCAGCAGGGAAGCGAGCCTCCTCGGGGGAAGAGGAGGCAGCCCAGCCCCGTCAAGTTGAAAGCCCTGCTTGCACGGAGCTAAGTGCGCCTCCAGTACGGCAGAGCTCTAGCTCTGCTCAGAGCCCCGATCTGGCAGAGTTCCTGGCGCGAGGCTGCTCTGCCGGGGGCTAGCCTTGCCCAGACTTGCCTTGCTTTTAGGCTGCCTCTCCAGGAAGGAGCAGGCAGCAGGAGCCTGGGAGTCGCCACTGCGCCTTTCTTGCCTCAGCTCCAATCCTGCCTTGCCTTTGCACTTAGGTCCCAGTCCTCCTTAAGGAGAGCTTAGGGGCTGGTGGGTTGCACACTGCCAAGGGCTCCAGCAGTGAGAATTCTGTCAGAGGGAAGGGAAGGGCAACTGCAGGGCTCCTCCAGCGGTTGCTTGGCGCCCAGATTCAGCGCCACACGGAGAGCACCAGGCTCCCAGGGCCCCTGGCTGGGGTTTTCAGCCCGCACACACGGAGGCTGATTCCTTGGGTGCCCAGAAAGTGTATGACAGACGTAGGTTCCCTAGCACTCTCCTCCCCAGCAGAGACATGTGCAGGTGTTTGGGGCCTGATCCTGCGTGTCTGGGTTCCTGCCCACAGCCCCAACTCAGGGGAAGCAGCCCCTGAGGCAAGACCTGCTGGAGGAGCCCTGCCCCCGCCTGATAGGCGAGTGCACAGCCAGCAGGGAAGCGAGCCTCCTCGGGGAAGAGGAGGCAGCAAGTCCCCGTCAAGCTGAAATCCCTGCTTCACGAAGCTAAGTGCGACTCCAGTACGGCAGATCTCTAGCTCTGTTCAGAGGCCCGATCTGGCAGAGTTCCTGGCACCAAGATGCTCTGCCATAGGCGAGCCTTGCGCAGACTTGCCTTGCTTTAAGGCTCCCTCCCCAGGAAGGAGCAGGCTGTGTGAGGCTCGGAAACGCCACTGGCGCCTTCCTGGCTTCAGCTCTACCCCTGCCTTGCCTTTGCACTTAGGTCCCAAGCGTCCTTGAGGAGGGCTTAGGGGCTGGTGGGTTGCACACTGCCAAGGGCTCCAGCAGTGAAAGCTCTGTCAGAGGGAAGCGAAGGGCAACAGCAGGGCTCCTTCAGCGGTTCCTTGGCCGCCCAGACAAAGCTCCGCACGGAGAGCACCAGGTTCCAAGGGCCCCTGGCTGGGTTTTTGCATCCCCACACTCCCAGAGGCTGACTCCGTGGGTGCCTAGAAAGTGTGTGAGAGACGTAGGTTCCCTAGCACTCTCCTCCCCAGCAGAGACATGTGCAGGTGGTTGGGGCCTTATCCTGCGTGTCTGGGTTCCCGCCCACAGCCTCAACTCAGGGGAAGCAGCCCCTGAGGCAAGACCTGCTGGAGGAGCCCTGCGCGCCCGCCTGATAGGCGAGAGCACAGCCAGCAGTGTAGCGAGCCTCCTCGGGAGAAGAGGAGGCAGCCGAGCCCAGTCAAGAGGAAAGCCCTGCTTGCACGGAGCTAAGTGGGCCTCCAGTACGGCAGAGCTCTAGCTCTGCTCAGAGCCCCGATCTGGCAGAGTTTCTGGCGCGAGGCTGCTCGGCCGGGGGCTCGCCTTGCCCAGACTTGCCTTGCTTTTAGGCTCCCTCCCAGGAAGGAGCTGTCTGAGCGAGCCTGGGAGACGCCACTGGTGCCTTCCTTGCCTCAGCTCCAATCCTGCCTTGCCTTTGCACATAGGTGCCAGGCGTGGTTGGGGAGGGCTTAGGGGGTGGTGGGTTTGCACACTGCCAAGGGCTTCAGCAGTGAGAGCTCTGTCAGAGGGAAGGGAAGGGCAACTGCAGGGCTCCTCCAGCGGTTTCTAGGCCGCCTAGAATCAGCGCCGCACGAGAGCACCAGGCTCCCAGGGCCCCTGGCTGGGGTTTTCAGCCCCGACACACGGAGGCTGATTCCTTGGGTGCCCAGAAAGTGTATGACAGACGTAGGTTCCCTAGCACTCTCCTCCCCAGCAGAGACATGTGCAGGTGGTTGGGGCCTGATCCTGCGTGTCTGGGTTCCTGCCCACAGCCCCAACTCAGGGGAAGCAGCCCTGAGGCAAGACCTGCTGGAGGAGCCCTGCGCCCCCGCCTGATAGGCGAGTGCACAGCCAGCAGGGAAGCGAGCCTCCCTCGGGGAAGAGGAGGCAGCCCAGCCCCGTCAAGTTGAAAGCCCTGCTTGCACGGAGCTAAGTGCGCTCCAGTACGGCAGAGCTCTAGCTCTGCTCAGAGCCCCCGATCTGGCAGAGTTCCTGGCGCGAGGCTGCCTCTGCTTTTAGGCTGCCT
>NW_017196011.1:0-8678 GCF_001704415.2 Capra hircus
GGCACCAGCACCCGGTATTTGGCGGTCTCCCATCCAAGTACTACCGGGCCCGACCCTGCTTAGCTTCCGAGATCAGACGAGATCGGGCGCGTTCAGGGTGGTATGGCCGTAGACGGAGGCGGCTGCCGCCAGGCGCCCTAAGAGCCCTGCGCTGCGCGCTGCTGCCTTTCGCTCTGACCTGCCGGTCGGGCCAGCCGGCGGCCGCAGCTCTCCAGCTCTCCACGGAGCGCGCGCTGCACTTGAGCTGCACCACCCGCGACCGGACTGCCGGCGGCCCGGTGGCCGGCCCACGCCGCCCGCCCCCGCCCCGTCACCCCCCGGCCAACACTCGGCCGGCCCGGCCCGGGGGACCACAGGGCTTCCGGGACCGGGAGCAGCCGGCCGGGTGTGCCTGCCGGGGCGTGTAGGGGGAGGGTGGCGTGAGGGGCGCGGAGGTCTTGGCGCTCTCCCACCCTGGGACCCTCCAGGCACCACCCGGCTCGGGGGCCGCCGCCCCTCCCCACCCCTCGCCCACCTCCCCAAGGCGTTCGCTGCCCAGGGCCTCGGGGCGCGCTGGGGCCCGCGGTCCTCTGAGCCTCCTGCGGGCCTAGGCGCAGCCCAGCCGTGGCCCTGAGCGCCCATGCTGCCCGGCACCTGCGCGGTGCCCAAACCCACCTGGAGCCACCAGCGCCGGCGACCAGAGCTCGTCAGCCCCTTCGCCCCACCGAGGCCCCCCTCCCCCTTGCCCCCACGCCGCCCTCCAAGCACAAGACCTTGCTGAGGGTGCAGACGAGCGACGTGCAGCCACACGGACAGGCACACAGACACACTCGCGGCGCCCACGCCAAGTGAGACAGCCGGCCGGCGCAAGCTCGTCAGCCAGGGCCACAGCCAGAGCACCCACCCGTGAGAGGCCGGGGCCAGAGGAAGGGACGGCAGGCCGGGGGTCAGGAGAGACAGAGACGGAAAGAGATGAAGGTTCAGAGACAGGCTCCCAAGACGGCGAGAGGGCAGATGCAGATGCAGATGCAGACAGACAGACAGACACGAGCGCGCAGGCACACCCAGGGAGGGAGAGCCAGAGAGAGGGAGACACAGAGCGACCGACAGAGAGACGGAAAGCGGGAGACGGACAGGGGACAGGGGATGGCATCCCATCCGAGACGGACACTCTGGCACAGACCGTCACACACCGCAGAGAGCGGCCCGTGCGCAAGGGAGGCGGCGTCAGCCTTGGGCCGGGCGAGCCCCGGCTGGACGCGGTGCCCTGGGGCTGGCAATCACCCGTGGGGACCCCAAGACTTCCTCGCAGCCGAGGTCTCAAAGGTCCCCTTCGGCTTGGCTCCCTGAGGCGAGACCCAGCCCCCGCCCCAGGCCAGAGGGTGAGTGTGGGAGAGAGCGTGCGTGTGAGTGTGTCGGTGGGCGACGGTGGGGTCGGGTCGACTGGGGGGGCCGGGTGGATACCCACAGTGGAGGGGGGAGGGTGTGGCGGCCGGGGCTTTGGAAGCCTGTGCGGTCCTCTTGCTGTCTCTCTCTCTCTCCCTCTTTCTCCGTCTCCCTTACTTGTGGTTTCCGGCTCTTGACCTGTCTGGGCTGCGGGGGTGTGTCTGTGTTTGGGGGGCGGGCGTGAGGGTGTGTGTGTGTGTGTGTGTGTGTGTGTGTGTGTGTGTGTGTGTGTTGTGCGCCCGCGCCTGCGGGAGACCGCGAGGTTGCCTGCCAGGGTGCGTCTGGGGGTGGGGCTGGGGCCCCGGCCCCGCCCAGAATTGCCTGAGGCCTGCCAAGGGAGCCCCAGACAGAGACCCCCGCGCCTCCGCCCCGCCGTTCCTCTGGTTTCCTGGACGCCGAAAGAAAGCCGAGGGCTGGCGGGCCGCGCGGAGGCAACCCAGGTCTGCAGCGGGAGTCGGGCCCCCGGCCACCCGACCTGAGAGGGGCTGGAAGGCAGGCGGCGGCTCTGAGCGCGGTGGGGTGCCAGGGGCCAGCGGCAGGTGCGGCTTGCGGTGCGGCTGGGGCCGGGGGCTAAAGGAGAGGGGAGGCAGGGAAAAACAGAAACAACAAAAAGCCTACAGCACCCGGTATTCCCAGGCGGTCTCCCATCCAAGTACTAACCGGCCCCGACCCTGCTTAGCTTCCGAGATCAGACGAGATCGGGCGCGTTCAGGGTGGTATGGCCGTAGACGGAGGCGGCTGCCGCCAGGCGCCCTAAGAGCCCTGCGCTGCGCCTGCCTTTCGCTCTGACCTGCCGGTCGGCCAGCCGGCGGCCGCAGCTCTCCAGCTCTCCACGGAGCGCGCGCTGCACTTGAGCTGCACCACCCGCGACGGACTGCCGGCGGCCCGGTGGCCGGCCCACGCCGCCCCGCCCCCCCCGCCCCCGTCACCCGCCAACACTCGGCCGGCCCGGCCCGGGGGACCACAGGGCTTCCGGGACCGGGAGCAGCCGGCCGGGTGTGCCTGCCGGGGCGTGTAGGGGCGAGGGTGGCGTGAGGGGCGCGGAGGTCTTGGCGCTCTCCCACCCTGGGACCCTCCAGGCACCACCCGGCTCGGGGCCGCCGCCCTCCCCACCCCCCTCCCACCTCCCCAAGGCGTTCGCTGCCCAGGGCCTCGGGCGCGCTGGGGCCCGCGGTCCTCTGAGCCTCCTGCGGGCCTAGGCGCAGCCCAGCCGTGGCCCTGAGCGCCCATGCTGCCCGGCACCTGCGCGGTGCCCAAACCCACCTGGAGCCACCAGCGCCGGCGACCAGAGCTCGTCAGCCCCGCCCCTTCGCCCCCGAGGCCCCCCTCCCCCTTGCCCCACGCCGCCCTCCAAGCACAAGACCTTGCTGAGGGTGCAGACGAGCGACGTGCAGCCACACGGACAGGCACACAGACACACTCGCGGGCGCCACGCCAAGTGAGACAGCCGGCCGGCGCAAGCTCGTCAGCCAGGGCCACAGCCAGAGCACCCACCCGTGAGAGGCCGGGGCCAGAGGAAGGGACGGCAGGCCGGGGGTCAGGAGAGACAGAGACGGAAAGAGATGAAGGTTCAGAGACAGGCTCCCAAGACGGCGAGAGGGCAGATGCAGATGCAGATGCAGACAGACAGACAGACACGAGCGCGCAGGCACACCCAGGGAGGGAGAGCCAGAGAGAGGGAGACACAGAGCGACCGACAGAGAGACGGAAAGCGGGAGACGGACAGGGGACAGGGGATGGCATCCCATCCGAGACGGACACTCTGGCACAGACCGTCACACACCCGCAGAGAGCGGCCCGTGCGCAAGGGAGGCGGCGTCAGCCTTGGGCCGGGCGAGCCCCGGCTGGACGCGGTGCCCTGGGGCTGGCAATCACCCGTGGGACCCCCAAGACTTCCTCGCAGCCGAGGTCTCAAAGGTCCCCTTCGGCTTGGCTCCCTGAGGCGAGACCCAGCCCCCGCCCCAGGCCAGAGGGTGAGTGTGGGAGAGAGCGTGCGTGTGAGTGTGTCGGTGGGCGACGGTGGGGTCGGGTCGACTGGGGGGCCGGGTGGATACCCACAGTGGAGGGGGGGGTGTGGCGGCCGGGGCTTTGGAAGCCTGTGCGGTCCTCTTGCTGTCTCTCTCTCTCTCCCTCTTTCTCCGTCTCCCTTACTTGTGGTTTCCGGCTCTTGACCTGTCTGGGCTGCGGGGGGTGTGTCTGTGTTTGGGGGGCGGGCGTGAGGGTGTGTGTGTGTGTGTGTGTGTGTGTGTGTGTGTGTGTTGCGCCCGCGCCTGCGGGAGACCGCGAGGTTGCCTGCCAGGGTGCGTCTGGGGGTGGGGCTGGGGCCCGGCCCCCCAGAATTGCCTGAGGCCTGCCAAGGGAGCCCCAGACAGAGACCCCCGCGCCTCCGCCCCGCCGTTCCTCTGGTTTCCTGGACGCCGAAAGAAAGCCGAGGGGCTGGCGGGCCGCGCGGAGGCAACCCAGGTCTGCAGCGGGAGTCGGGCGCCCCGGCCACCCGACCTGAGAGGGGCTGGAAGGCAGGCGGCGGCTCTGAGCGCGGTGGGGTGCCAGGGGCCAGCGGCAGGTGCGGCTTGCGGTGCGGCTGGGGCCGGGGCTAAAGGAGAGGGGAGGCAGGGAAAAACAGAAACAACAAAAAGCCTACAGCACCCGGTATTCCCAGGCGGTCTCCCATCCAAGTACTAACGGGCCCGACCCTGCTTAGCTTCCGAGATCAGACGAGATCGGGCGCGTTCAGGGTGGTATGGCCGTAGACGGAGGCGGCTGCCGCCAGGCGCCCTAAGAGCCCTGCGCTGCGCCTGCCTTTCGCTCTGACCTGCCGGTCGGGCCAGCCGGCGGCCGCAGCTCTCCAGCTCTCCACGGAGCGCGCGCGCTGCACTTGAGCTGCACCACCGCGACCGGACTGCCGGCGGCCCGGTGGCCGGCCCACGCCGCCCGCCCCCCGCCCCCGTCACCCCGGCCAACACTCGGCCGGCCCGGCCCGGGGGACCACAGGGCTTCCGGGACCGGGAGCAGCCGGCCGGGTGTGCCTGCCGGGGCGTGTAGGGGCGAGGGTGGCGTGAGGGGCGCGGAGGTCTTGGCGCTCTCCCACCCTGGGACCCTCCAGGCACCACCCGGCTCGGGGGCCCCCCTCCCCTCCCACCCCCTCGCCCACCTCCCCAAGGCGTTCGCTGCCCAGGGCCTCGGGGCGCGCTGGGGCCCGCGGTCCTCTGAGCCTCCTGCGGGCCTAGGCGCAGCCCAGCCGTGGCCCTGAGCGCCCATGCTGCCCGGCACCTGCGCGGTGCCCAAACCCACCTGGAGCCACCAGCGCCGGCGACCAGAGCTCGTCAGCCCCGCCCCTTCGCCCCCCACCGAGGCCCCCCTCCCCCCTTGCCCCCACGCGCCCTCCAAGCACAAGACCTTGCTGAGGGTGCAGACGAGCGACGTGCAGCCACACGGACAGGCACACAGACACACTCGCGGCGCCCCCACGCCAAGTGAGACAGCCGGCCGCGCAAGCTCGTCAGCCAGGGCCACAGCCAGAGCACCCACCCGTGAGAGGCCGGGGCCAGAGGAAGGGACGGCAGGCCGGGGGTCAGGAGAGACAGAGACGGAAAGAGATGAAGGTTCAGAGACAGGCTCCCAAGACGGCGAGAGGCAGATGCAGATGCAGATGCAGACAGACAGACAGACACGAGCGCGCAGGCACACCCAGGGAGGGAGAGCCAGAGAGAGGGAGACACAGAGCGACCGACAGAGAGACGGAAAGCGGGAGACGGACAGGGGACAGGGGATGGCATCCCATCCGAGACGGACACTCTGGCACAGACCGTCACACACCGCAGAGAGCGGCCCGTGCGCAAGGGAGGCGGCGTCAGCCTTGGGCCGGGCGAGCCCCGGCTGGACGCGGTGCCCTGGGGCTGGCAATCACCCGTGGGGACCCAAGACTTCCTCGCAGCCGAGGTCTCAAAGGTCCCCTTCGGCTTGGCTCCCTGAGGCGAGACCCAGCCCCCGCCCCAGGCCAGAGGGTGAGTGTGGGAGAGAGCGTGCGTGTGAGTGTGTCGGTGGGCGCGGGTGGGGTCGGGTCGACTGGGGGGCCGGGTGGATACCCACAGTGGAGGGGGGAGGGTGTGGCGGCGGGGCTTTGGAAGCCTGTGCGGTCCTCTTGCTGTCTCTCTCTCTCTCCTCTTTCTCCGTCTCCCTTACTTGTGGTTTCCGGCTCTTGACCTGTCTGGGCTGCGGGGGGTGTGTCTGTGTTTGGGGGGCGGGCGTGAGGGTGTGTGTGTGTGTGTGTGTGTGTGTGTGTGTGTGTGTGTGCGCCCGCGCCTGCGGGAGACCGCGAGGTTGCCTGCCAGGGTGCGTCTGGGGGTGGGGCTGGGGCCCCGGCCCCGCCCAGAATTGCCTGAGGCCTGCCAAGGGAGCCCCAGACAGAGACCCCCGCGCCTCCGCCCCCGCCGTTCCTCTGGTTTCCTGGACGCCGAAAGAAAGCCGAGGGGCTGGCGGGCCGCGCGGAGGCAACCCAGGTCTGCAGCGGGAGTCGGGCGCCCCGGCCACCCGACCTGAGAGGGGCTGGAAGGCAGGCGGCGGCTCTGAGCGCGGTGGGGTGCCAGGGGCCAGCGGCAGGTGCGGCTTGCGGTGCGGCTGGGGCCGGGGGCTAAAGGAGAGGGGAGGCAGGGAAAAACAGAACAACAAAAAGCCTACAGCACCCGGTATTCCCAGGCGGTCTCCCATCCAAGTACTAACCGGGCCCGACCCTGCTTAGCTTCCGAGATCAGACGAGATCGGGCGCGTTCAGGGTGGTATGGCCGTAGACGGAGGCGGCTGCCGCCAGGCGCCCTAAGAGCCCTGCGCTGCGCCTGCCTTTCGCTCTGACCTGCCGGTCGGGCCAGCCGGCGGCCGCAGCTCTCCAGCTCTCCACGGAGCGCGCGCTGCACTTGAGCTGCACCACCCGCGACCGGACTGCCGGCGGCCCGGTGGCCGGCCCACGCCGCCCCGCCCCCGCCCCGTCACCCCGGCCAACACTCGGCCGGCCCGGCCCGGGGACCACAGGGCTTCCGGGACCGGGAGCAGCCGGCCGGGTGTGCCTGCCGGGGCGTGTAGGGGGAGGGTGGCGTGAGGGGCGCGGAGGTCTTGGCGCTCTCCCACCCTGGGACCCTCCAGGCACCACCCGGCTCGGGGGCCGCCGCCCCCTCCCCACCCCCTCGCCACCTCCCCAAGGCGTTCGCTGCCCAGGGCCTCGGGCGCGCTGGGGCCCGCGGTCCTCTGAGCCTCCTGCGGGCCTAGGCGCAGCCCAGCCGTGGCCCTGAGCGCCCATGCTGCCCGGCACCTGCGCGGTGCCCAAACCCACCTGGAGCCACCAGCGCCGGCGACCAGAGCTCGTCAGCCCCGCCCTTCGCCCCACCGAGGCCCCCCTCCCCCCCTTGCCCCCACGCCGCCCTCCAAGCACAAGACCTTGCTGAGGGTGCAGACGAGCGACGTGCAGCCACACGGACAGGCACACAGACACACTCGCGGGCGCGCCACGCCAAGTGAGACAGCCGGCCGGCGCAAGCTCGTCAGCCAGGGCCACAGCCAGAGCACCCACCCGTGAGAGGCCGGGGCCAGAGGAAGGGACGGCAGGCCGGGGGTCAGGAGAGACAGAGACGGAAAGAGATGAAGGTTCAGAGACAGGCTCCCAAGACGGCGAGAGGGCATGCAGATGCAGATGCAGATGCAGACAGACAGACAGACACGAGCGCGCGCAGCACACCCCAGGGAGGGAGAGCCAGAGAGAGGGAGACACAGAGCGACCGACAGAGAGACGGAAAGCGGGAGACGGACAGGGGACAGGGGATGGCATCCCATCCGAGACGGACACTCTGGCACAGACCGTCACACACCGCAGAGAGCGGCCCGTGCGCAAGGGAGGCGGCGTCAGCCTTGGGCCGGGCGAGCCCGGCTGGACGCGGTGCCCTGGGGCTGGCAATCACCCGTGGGGACCCCAAGACTTCCTCGCAGCCGAGGTCTCAAAGGTCCCCTTCGGCTTGGCTCCCTGAGGCGAGACCCAGCCCCCGCCCCAGGCCAGAGGGTGAGTGTGGGAGAGAGCGTGCGTGTGAGTGTGTCGGTGGGCGACGGTGGGGTCGGGTCGACTGGGGGGGCCGGGTGGATACCCACAGTGGAGGGGGGAGGGTGTGGCGGCCGGGGCTTTGGAAGCCTGTGCGGTCCTCTTGCTGTCTCTCTCTCTCTCCCTCTTTCTCCGTCTCCCTTACTTGTGGTTTCCGGCTCTTGACCTGTCTGGGCTGCGGGGGGTGTGTCTGTGTTTGGGGGGGCGGGCGTGAGGGTGTGTGTGGTGTGTGGTGTGTGTGTGTGTGTGTGTGTGTTGTGCGCCCCGCGCGCGGAGACCGCGAGGTTGCCTGCCAGGGTGCGTCTGGGGGTGGGCTGGGGCCCGGCCCGCCCAGAATTGCCTGAGGCCTGCCAAGGGAGCCCCAGACAGAGACCCCCGCGCCTCCGCCCCCGCCGTTCCTCTGGTTTCCTGGACGCCGAAAGAAAGCCGAGGGGCTGGCGGGCCGCGCGGAGGCAACCCAGGTCTGCAGCGGGAGTCGGGCGCCCCGGCCACCCGACCTGAGAGGGGCTGGAAGGCAGGCGGCGGCTCTGAGCGCGGTGGGGTGCCAGGGGCCAGCGGCAGGTGCGGCTTGCGGTGCGGCTGGGGCCGGGGGCTAAAGGAGAGGGGAGGCAGGGAAAAACAGAAACAACAAAAAGCCTACAGCACCCGGTATTCCAGGCGGTCTCCCATCCAAGTACTAACCGGCCCGACCCTGCTTAGCTTCCGAGATCAGACGAGATCGGGCGCGTTCAGGGTATGGCCGTAGACGGAGGCGGCTGCCGCCAGGCGCCCTAAGAGCCCTGCGCTGCGCCTGCCTTTCGCTCTGACCTGCCGGTCGGGCCAGCCGGCGGCCGCAGCTCTCCAGCTCTCCACGGAGCGCGCGCTGCACTTGAGCTGCACCACCCGCGACCGGACTGCCGGCGGCCCGGTGCCGGCCCACGCCGCCCCGCCCCCCCGCCCCCCGTCACCGGCCAACACTCGCCGCCCGGCCGGGGGACCACAGGGCTTCGGGACCGGGAGCAGCCGGCGGTGTGCCTGCCGGGGCGTGTAGGGCGAGGGTGGCGTGGGGGCGCGGAGGTCTTGGCGCTCTCCCACCCTGGGACCCTCCAGGCACCACCGGCTCGGGGGCCGCGCCCCTCCCCACACCCTCGCCCACCTCCCCAAGGCGTTCGCTGCCCAGGGCCTCGGGGCGCGC
>NW_017196012.1:0-8677 GCF_001704415.2 Capra hircus
TCTCGAGTGGGGGCATACAGGTGCGCTTTCCCTCCTGAGCTGTAGGCAGCAGTGTCACTCTTCCCCTTCGCGTGGATCAAGGGATCTGTGGCTTTCCCTCGAGGCTTTCCCACGAGGCTTTTCACGAGGCTTTCCCACAGGGTTGTCCACGTGCCACCGTGGTGTGAGTCGATCCTCATCTTGAAGGTCGAGGCAGTGCAGGAGAAACAGGTTGCCCTGGAATGGACTGAGACATCTGGGGGACTCTGGGAATGGTGGCACGACCCTGGAGTTCCTCTCGCCTTTCTGTGGAGAGCGCCTCCTCTTGAGATGCGACGGTAACGCCGGGAATTCTTTCCAGACCACGCAGTGAAAGGATCCCACCTCTCGAGCTAGGAGGCGGAAACGGGGCTCCTCTGGATGTGGGCGGGACTCTCGTGCTTCCTCTCGAGTGGATACGGGAATGTTGGGGAACTTCTTGAGTTGCAGCAAGGGAGTGAAGGACCCTTTTGAAGTTCGAGATGTTAGCTGTAATAAGCCGTGAGACGCCTCAGCGGAAATTGGCCTCATCTCGCCTAGAGGGGAGAACCTCCTGGATTTTCTCGAGTTGCAGCAGGTGCTCTCGACTTACGACGGGGAGCTCAGGGACTCGCTCTGGTGGCCTCAGGAAAGGCCAGTCCCCATGCGAGTTGCTCGGGGCCTCTCGGGATTCCTCTCCCGTCGATGCCGGGGCCTAAGACCTTGTGTGGATTCGGGGCCGGGAACTTAGGATTCCTCTCCAGTGCTGACATAGATCTTGGGGTTCTTCTGGGTCTCCCCAGGGGAGTCAGTCCTCGTCTAGAGTGGGGGCATGCACCTGCGCTTTCCTCCCGAGCTGTAGCAGCAGTGTCACGCTTTCCTTCGGTGGATCAAGGGATCTGTGGCTTTCCCTCGAGGCTTTCCCACGAGGCTTTACCCACAGGGCTGTCCCACGGTGCCACCGTGGTGGTGAGTCGATCATCGGCTTGAAAGTCGAGGCAGTGCAGGGAAAACATGGTTTCCTGGAATGGACTGAGACATCTTGGGGCTCTGGGAATGGTGACACGACCCTGGAGATCCTCTCGCCTTTTCCTGTGGAGAGCGCCTCCTCTTTGAGATGCGACGGGAACGCCGGGAATTCTTTCCGCGACCACGCAGGGAAAGGATCCCTCCTCTGAGGCTAGGAGGCAGGAAATCGGGGCTCCTCTGGATGGGGTGGGACTCTCGTGCTTCCTCTCGAGTGGAGACGGATATGTCGGGAACTTTCTTGAGTTGCAGCAAGGGTGTGAAGGACCCGTTTGGAAGTTCCAGAGGTTAGGTGTGATTAGGCTCGAGACCCTCAGCGGAAATGGGCCTCATCTCGCCTGGAGGGGAGAACCTCCTGGATTTTCTCGAGTTGCGGCAGGTGCTCTCGACTTACGACGGGACCTCAGGGACCCGCTCTGGTGGCCTCAGGAAAGGCCAGGTCCCCATGCGAGTTGCTCGGGGGCCTCTCGGGATTCCTCTCCCTGTCGATGCTGTGGACTAAGACCTTGTGTGGAGTCGGTCCTGGAACCTGATGATTCCTCTCCAGTGCTGACATGGATCTTGGGGTACTTCTGGAGTCTCCCCAGGGGAGTCAGTTCCTCGTCTTCGAATGGGGGCATGCACGTGTGCTTTCCTCCCGAGCTTTAGGAGCAGTGTCACGCTTCCTTTCGCGTGGATCAAGGGATCTGTGGCTTTCCCTCCGAGGCTTTCCGCACGAGGCTTTTCCAGGAGGCTTTCCCACAGGGCTGTCCCACGTGCCACCGTGGTGTGAGTGGATCCTCGGCTTTAAAGTCGAGGCAGTGCAGGGAAAACAGGTTTCCCTGGAATGGACTGAGACATCTGGGGGACTCTGGGAATGGTGGCACGACCCTGGAGTTCCTCTCGTCTTTCCTGTGGAGAGGGCCTCCTGTTGAGATGCGATGGGAACGCCGGGAATTCTTTCCCGAACACGCAGGGAAAGGATCCCTCCTCTCGAGCTAGGATGCGAAAACGCGGGCTCCCGCGATTTGGGCGGGACTCGCGTGCTTCCTCTCGAGTGGAGACGGGCAGGCAGGGGAACTTCTTGGGTTCCAGCAAGGGTGTGAAGGACCCTTTGGATGTTCCAGAGGTTAGCTCTGATTAGCCTCGAGACGCCTCAGCACGGAATGGGCCTCATCTCGCCTGCAGGGGAGAACCTCCTGGATTTTCTCGCGTTGCGGCATGTGCTCTTGACTTACGACGTGGACCTCATGGACTCGCTCTGGTGGCCTCAGGAAAGGCCAGTCCCCATGCGAGTTGCTCGGGGGCATCTCGGGATTCCTCTCCTGTAGATGCTGTGGATTAAGAGCTTGTGTGGATTCGGTGCCGGAACCTGAGGATTACTCTCCAGTGCTGACATGGAACTTGGGGTACTTCTGGAGTCTCCCCAGGGGAGTCAGTCCTCGTCTCGATTGGGGGCATGCACGTGTTCTTTCCTCCCGAGCTGTAACAGCAGAGTCACGCTTTCCTTCGCATGGATCAAGGGATCTGTGGCTTTCCCACGAGGCTTTCCCACAAGGCTTTCCCACGAGGCTTTCCCACAAGTCTTTCCCACGAGTCCAGGGTCGTGAAACCATTCCCAGAGTCCCCCAGATGTCTCAGTCCATTCCAGGGAACCTGTTTCCCTGCACTGCCTCCACCTTCAAGCCGAGGATCGACTCACACCACGGTGGCACGTGGGACAGCCCTGTGGGAAAGCCTCGTGGGAAAGCCTCGAGGGAAAGCCACAGATCCCTTGATCCACGCGAAGGGAAGCGTGACACTGGCTGCTAAAGCTCGGGAGGAAAGCGCACGTGCATGCCCCCACTCGAGACGAGGACTGGACTCCCCTGGGGAGACTACAGAAGTACCCCAAGATTCATGTCAGCACTGGAGAGGAATCCTCAGTTCCCGGCACTATCTCCACATAAGGTCTTAGGCCCCGGCATCAACGTCAGAGGAATCCCCGAGACGCCCCCGAGCCACTCGCACGGGGACTGGCCTTTCGTGACGCCACCAGAGCGAGTCCCTGAGGTCCCGGTCGTAAGTCGATAGCACCTGCCGAAACTCGAGAAAATCCAGGAGGTTCTCCCCTCCAGGCCAGATGAGGCCCATTTCCCCTCAGGCGTCTCGAGGCTAATCACATCTAACATCTGGAACTTCCAAAGGGTCCTTCACACCCTTGCTGCAACTCAAGAAGTTCCCCGACATACCCGTCTCCACTCGAGAGGAAGCACGAGAGTTCCGCCCACATCCAGAGGAGCCCCTTTTCCGCCACCTAGCTCGAGAGGAGGGATCCTTTCCCTGCCTGGTCGGGAAAGAAATCCGGGTGTTCCCGTCGCATCTCAAGAGGAGGCGCTCTCCACAGGAAAGGCGAGAGGAACTCCAGGATCGTGCCACCATTCCCAGAGTCGCCCTGATGTCTCAGTCCATTCCAGGGAAACCTCTTTTCCCTGCACTGCCTCGACTTTCAAGCCGAGGATCCACGCACACCACGGTGGCACGTGGGACAGCCCTGTGGGAAAGCCTCGTGGGAAAGCCTCGTGGGGAAATCCTCGAGGGAAAGCCGCAGATCCCTTGATCCACGCGAAGGGAAGTGTGACAGTTATGCTACATCTCTAGAGGAAAGCACACGGGCATGCCCCCTCTCGAGACGAGGACTGACTCCCTTGGGCAGACTCCAAAAGTACCCCAAGATCCATGTCAGCACTGGAGAGGAATCCTCAGGTTCCGTCACCGACTCCACACAAGGTCTTAGGGCCCCAGCATCGACGGGAGAGGAATCCCGAGAGGCCCCCAAGGAACTCGCATGGGGACTGACCTTTCCTGAGGCCACCAGAGCGGGTCACAGAGGTCCCCATGGTAAGTCGAGAGCACCTACCGCAACTCGAGAAAATCCAGGAGGTTCTCCCCTCCAGGCGAGATGAGGCCAATTTCCGCTGAGGCGTCTCGAGGCTAATAACACCTAACCTTTGGAACTTCCAAAGGGTCCTTCACACCCTTGCTCCAACTCAAGTAGTTCCCCGACTTACCCGTCTCCACTCGAGAGGAAGCACGAGAGTCCCGCCCACATCCAGAGGAGACCCTTTTCTGCCACCTAGCTCAAGAGGAGGGATCCTTTCCCTGCGTGGTCGGGAAAGAATTCCCGGCGTTTCCGGTCGCATCTCAAGAGGAGGCGCTCTCCACAGGAAAGGCGAGAAGGAACTCCAGGGTGGTGCCACCATTCCCAGAGTCCCCCAGATGTCTCAGTCCATTCCAGGGAAACCAGTTTTCCCTGCACTGCCTCGAATTTGAATCCGAGGATCGACTCACACCACGGTGGCACGTGGGACAGCCCTGTGGGAAAGCCTCGTGGGAAAGCCTCGTGGGAAAGCCTCGAGGGAAAGCCACAGATCCATTGATCCTCGGGAAGGGAAGCCGAACACTGCTGCTACAGCTCGGGAGGAAAGCGCACGTGCATGCGCCCTCTCGAGAAGAGGACTGACTCCCTTGGGCAGACTACAGAAGTACCCCAAGATCCATGTCAGCACTGGAGAGGAATCCTCAGGTTCCGGCACCGACTCCACACAAGTTCTTAGGCCCCAGCATCGACGGGAGAGGAATCCCGAGAGGCCCCAAGGAACTCGCATGGGGACTGACCTTTCCTGAGGCCACCAGAGCGGGTCCCTGAGGTCCCCGTCGTAAGTCAAGAGAACCTGCTGCAACTCGACAAAATCCAGGAGGTTCTCCCCTCCAGGCGAGATGAGGCCCATTTCCACTGAGGCGTCTCGAACCTAATCACACGTAAACTCTGGAACTAATATAGGGTCCTTCACACCCTTGCTGCAACTCAAGAAGTTCCCCCACATACCCGTCTCCACTCGAGAGGAAGCACGAGAGTCCTGCCCACATCCAGAGGAGTCCCCTATCCGCCTCCTAGCTTGAGAGGAGGGATCCTTTCCCTGCGTATTCGGGAAAGAATTCCCGGGGTTCCAGTCGCATCTCAAGAGGAGGCGACCTCCACAGGAAAGGCGAGAGGAACTCCAGCGTCGTTCCACCATTTCGAGAGTCCCCCAGATGTCTAAGTCCATTCCAGGGAAACCTGTTTTCCCAGCACTGCGACGACTTTCAAGCCGAGGATCGACTCACACCACGGTGGCACGTGGGACAGCCCTGTGGGAAAGCCTCGTGGAAAAAGCCTCGTGGGAAAGCCTCGAGGGAAAGCCCCTGATCCCTTGATCCACGCGAAGGGAAGCGTGACACTGCTGCTACAGCTCGGGAGGAAAGCACCCGTGCATGCCCCACTCGAGACGAGGACGGACTCCCCTGGGGAGACTCCAGAAGTACCCCAAGATCCATGTCAGCACTGGAGAGGAATCCTCAGGTTCCAGCACCGACTCCACACAAGATCTTAGGCCCCGGCATCAAAGGGAGAAGAATCCCGAGAGGCCCCCGAGCAACTCGCATGGGGACTGGCCTTTCCTGAGGCCACCAGAGCGGGTCCCTGAGGTCCCCGTCGTAAGTCGAGAGCACCTGCCGCAACTCGAGAAAATCCAGGAGGTTCTCCCCTCCAGGCGAGATGAGGCCCATTTCCGCAGAGGTGTCTCGAGGCTAATCACACCTAACCTCTGGAACTTCCAAAGGGTCCTTCACACCCTTGCTGCAACTCAAGAAGTTCCCCGACATACCCGTCTCCACTCGAGAGGAAGCACCAGAGTTCTGCCCACATCCAGAGCAGCCCCGTTTCCGCCTCCTAGCTCGACGGAGGGATCCTTTCCCTGCGTGATCGGGAAAGAATTCGCGGCCTTCCTGTCGCATCTCAAGAGGAGGCGCTGAACACAGGAAAGGTGAGAGGAACTCCAGGGTCGTGCCACCATTCCAGAGTCCCCCAGATGTCACAGTTCCATTCCAGGGAAACCTGTCTTCCTTGCATGCCTCGACTTTCAAGCCGAGGATCGACTCACACCACGGTGGCACGTGGAACAGCCCTGTGGGAAAGACTCGTGGGAAAGCCCCGTGGGAAAGCCTCATGGGAAAGCCCCGAGGGAAAGCCACAGATCCCTTGATCCAAGCGAAGGGAAGCGTGGACACTGCTTACTAGAGCTCCAGAGGAAAGCGCACTGCAGGCCCCCACTCGAGACGAGGACTTACTCCCCTGGGAGACTCAGAAGTACCCCAAAATCCATGTCAGCACTGGAGAGGAATTCTCAGGTTCCGGCACCGACGCCACACAAGGTCTTAAGCCAGCGTGACACTGCTGCTACAGCTCGAGAGGAAAGCTCACGTGCCAGGCCCCCACTCGAGACGAGGACTGACTCCCCTGGGAGACTCAGAAGTACCCCAAGATCCATGTCAGCACTGGAGAGGAATGCTCAGGTTCCGGCACCGGACTGCACACAAGGTCTTAGGCCCCGACTTCGACCGGAGAGGAATCCCGAGAGGCCCCCAGAGCAAGTCGCATGGGGACTGGCCTTTCCAGAGGCCACCAGAGCGGGTCCCTGAGGTCCCCGTCGTAAGTCGAGAGCACCTGCCGCAACTCGAGAAAATCCAGGAGGTTCTCCCCTCCAGGCGAGATGGGGCCCATTTCCGCTGAGGCGTCTCGAAGATATTCACACCTAACCTCCGGAACTTCCAAAGGGTCCTTCAGACCCTTTTTGCAACTCAAGAAGTTCCCCGACATACCCGTCTGCACTCGAGAGGAAGCACGAGAGTCCCGCCCACATCCAAAGGAGCCCCGTTTCCGCCTCCTAGCTCGACGGAGGGATCCTTTCCCTGGTGCTCGGGAAAGAATTCCCGGCGTTTCCGTCGCAACTCAAGAGGAGGCGCTTTCCACAGGAAAGGCGAGAGAAACTCCAGGGTCGTGCCACCATTTCCAGAGTCCACCAAATGTCTCAGTCCATTCCAGGGAAACCTGTTTTCCCTGCACTGCCTCCACCTTCAAGCCGAGGATCGACTCACACCGCGGTGGCCACGTTGGACAGCCCTGTGGGAAAGCCTCAGGGGAAAGCCTCGTGGGGAAAGCCTCGAGGGAAAGGCCACAGATCCCTTGATCCACGCGAAGGGGAAGCGTGACACTGCTGCTACAGCTCGGGAGGAAAGCGCACGTGCATGCCCCACTCGAGACGAGGACTGACTCCCCTGGGGAGACTCCAGAAGTACCCAAAGATCCAAGTCAGCACTGGACAGGAATTCTCACGTTTCGGCACCGACACCACACAAGGTCTTAGGCCCCGGCATCGGCGGAGAGGAATCCCGAGAGCCCTCCGAGCAACTGGCATGTGGACTGGCCTTTCCTGAGGCCACCAGAGAGGGTCCCTGAGGTCCCTGTCGTAATTCGAGAGCACCTGCCGCAACTCGAGAAAATCCAGCAGGTTCTCCCCTCCAGGCGAGATGAGGCCCATTTCCGCTGAGGCGTCTCGAGGCTAATCACATCTAAACTCTGGAACTTCCAAAGGGTCCTTCACACCTTGCTGCAATTCAAGAAGTTCCCCGACATACCCGTCTCCACTCGAGAGGAAACACGAGAGTTCTGCCCACATCCAGAGGAGCCCCGTTTCTGCCTCCTAGCTCGAGAGGAGGGATCCTTTCCCTGCGTGGTCGGGAAAAGAATTCCCGAAGTTCGGTCGCATCTCAAGAGGAGGCGCTCTCCACAGGAAAGGCGAGAGGAACTCCAGGGTCCTGCAACCATTCCAGAGTCCCCCAGATGTCTCAGTCCATTCCAGGGAAACATGTTTTCCCTGCACTGCGTCGACTTTAAAGCAGAGTATTGACTCACACACTGTGGCACGTGGGACAGCCCTGTGGGAAAGCCTCGTGGGAAACCCTCGTGTAAAAGCCTCGAGCGAAAGCCACAGATCCTTGATCCACGCGAAGGGAAGCGTGACACTGCTGCTACAGCTCGGAAGGAAAGCGCACGTGCATGCCCCCACTCGAGACGAGGACTGACTCCCCTGGGGAGATTCCAGAAGTACCCTAAGATACATGTCAGCACTGGAGAGGAATCCTCAGGTTCCGGAAACTGTATCCAGACAGGGTCTCAGGCCCAGCATCGACTGGGAGGGAATCCCGAGAGCCCCGGAGCAACTCGCATGGGGACTGGCCTTTCTGAGGCCAGCAGAGCGGGTCCCTGAGGTCACCGTCGTAAGTCAAGAACACCTGCCGCAACTCGAGAAAATACAGGAGGTTCTCCCCTCCAGGCGAGATGAGGCCCAATTCACTTAGGCGTCTCGAGGCAAAATCACATCTAACATCTGGAACTTCCATAGGGTCCCTTCACACCGTTGCTACAACTCAAGAAGTTCCCCGACATACCCCGTCTCCACTCGAGAGGGAGCACGAGAGTCCCACCCACATCCAGAGGAGCCCGTTTCCGCCTCCTAGCTCGAGAGGAGGGATCCTTTCCCTGCGTGGTCGGGAAAGAATTCCCGGTTTTCCCGTCGCATCTCAAGAGGAGGCGCTCTCCACAGGAAAGGCCAGAGGAACTCCAGGGTCGTGTCACCATTCCCCAGAGTCCCCCGGATGTCTCAGTCCATTCCCAGGGAAACCTGTTTTCCCTGCACTGCCTCTCGAGAGATTCCTGTGAGGGCTGTTCCAACGGAGGCTTTCCCCGAGAGTTTCCCAATGGCTTTTCGACCACCGTGCCACCTTGGTGGACTGCGATTTCATCTGCTTGAAAGTC
>NW_017196013.1:0-8677 GCF_001704415.2 Capra hircus
GTGCGCTTTCCTCCGAGCTGTAGCAGCAGTGTCACGCTTCCTTCTCGTGTATCAAGGATCTCTTGCTTTCCTTTGAGGCTTTCCCACGAGGCTTTCCCACAGGGCTCTCCACGAGCCACCGTGGTGTGAGTCGATCCTTGATTGAAAGTCGAGGCAGTGCAGGGAAACAGGTTTCCCTGGAATGGACTAAGACATCTGGGGGACTCTGGGAATGGTGTCACGACCCTGAAGTTCCTCTCCCCTTTCCTGTGGAGAGGCCTCCTCTTGAGATGCGACGGGAATACCGGGAATTCTTTCCCAACACACAGTAAAGGATCACTCCTCTCGAGCTATGAGGCGGAAACGGTGCGCCTCTGGATGTGGCGGGACTCCGTGCTTCGTCTCGAGTGAGACGGGTATGTCGGGGAACTTCTTGAGTTGCAGCAATGGTGTGAAGGACCTTTTGGAAGTTCCAGATGTTAGATGTGATTAGCCTCGAGACGCCTCAGGGAAATGGGCCTCATCTCGCCTGGAGGTGTGAACCTCCTGGATTTTGTAAAGTTGCGGCAGGTGCTCTCGACTTTCGAGAGGGACCTCAGGGACCCGCTCAGGTGGCCTTAGGAATGACCAGTCCCCATGCGAGTTGCATGGGGCCTCTCAGGTTCTCTCCCGTCGATGCCGGGCCTAAGACCTTATGTGCAGTCGGGGCCGGAAGCTGATGATTCCTCTCCAGTGCTGACATGGATCTGGGCTTCTTCTGGAGTCCCCCAGGGAGTCAGTCCTCGTCTCGAGTGGGGGCATGCACGTGCGCTTTCCTCCCGAGCTGTAGCAGCAGTGTCACTCTTCCCTTCGCGAGGATCAAGGGATCAGGGGCTTTCCCTCGAGGCTTTCCCATGAGGCTTTCCCACAGGCTTTCCCACGAGGCTTTCCCACAGGGCCGTCCCACGTGCCACCGTGGTGTGAGTCGATCCTCGTCTTGAAAGTCGATGGCAGTGCTGGGAAAATAGGTTTCCCTGGAATGGACTGAGGACATCTGGAAGACTCTGGGATTGGTGGCACGACCCTGGGAGTTCCTCTCGCCTTTCCTGTGGAGAGTGCCTCCTGTTGAAATGCGACCGGAAATGCCGGGAATTCTTTCCCGACCACGCAGGGAAAGGATCCCTCCTCTCGAGCTAGGAGGCGGAAACAGGGGCTCCACTGGATGTGGGCGGGACTCTCGTGCTTACACTCGAGTGGAGACGGTTATGTCGGGGAACTTCTTGAGTTGCAGCAAGGGTGTGAAAGGACCTTTGTAAGTTCCAGAGGTAGGTGTGATTAGCCTCAAGACGCCTCAGCGAAAATGGGCCTCATCTCGCCTGGATGGGAGAACCTCCTGGATTTTCTCGAGTTGCGGCAGGTGCTCTCGACTTACGACGGGGACCTCAGGGACCCGCTCTGGTGGCCTCAGGAAAGGCCAGTCCCCATGCGAGATGCTCGGGGACCTCTCGGGATTCCTCTCCCGTTGATGCAGGGGCCTAAGATATTGTGTGGAGTGAGTGTCGGAACCTGAGGATTCCTCTCCAGTGCTGACATGGATCTTGGGGTACTTCTGGAGTCTCCCCAGGGGAGTCAGTCCTCGTCTCGAGTGGGGCATGCACGTGCGCTTTCCTCCCGAGCTGTAGGAGCAGTGTCACGCTTCCCTTCTGGTGTATGAAGGGATCTGTGGCTTTCCCTCGAGGCTTTCCCACGAGGCTTTCCCACGAGGCTTCCCACAGGGCTGTCCCACGTGCCACTGTGGTGTGAGTCAATCCTCGTCTTGAAAGTCGACGCAGTGCAGGGAAAACAGGTTTCCCTGTAATGGACTGAGACATCTGGGGACTCTGGGAATGGTGGTACGACCCTGGAGTTCCTCTCTCCTTTCCTGTGGAGAGCGCCTGCTCTTGAGATGCGACGGGAACGCCGGGAATTCTTTCCCGACCACGCAGGGAAAGGATCGCCCCTCTCGAGCTAGGAGGCAGAAACGGGGCTCCTCTGGATGTAGGCGGGACTCTCGTGCTTCGTCTCGAGTGGAGACGGGTATGTCGGGGAACTTCTTGAGTTGCAGCAAGGGTGTGAAGAACCCGTTGGAAGTTCCAGAGGTTAGGTGAGAATAGCCTCGAGACGCCTATGCGGAAATGGGCCTCATCTCGCCTGGAGGGGAGAATCTCTTGGATTTTCTCGGGTTGGGGCAGGTGCTCTCGACTTACGACGGGGACCTCAGGGACCCGCTCTGGTGGCCTCAGGAAAGGCCATTCCCCTTGCGAGTTGCTCGGGGGCCTATCGGGATTCCTCTCCCGTCGATGCCGGGGCCTAAGACCTTGTGTGGAGTCAGTGCCGGAACCTAAGGATTCCTCTCCAGTGCTGACATGGAACTTGGGGTACTTCTGGAGTCTCCCCAAGGGCATTCAGTCCTCGTCTCGAGTGGGGGCATGCACGTGCGCTTTCCTCCCCAGCCGTAGCAGCAGTGTCAGGCTTCCCTTCGAGTGGATCCAGGTATCTGTGGCTTTCCCACGAGGCTTTCCCACAGGGCTATCCCACCTGCCACCGTGGTGTGAGTCGATCCTCGGCTTGTAAGTCGAGGCAGTTCAGGGAAAACAGGTTTCCTTGGAATGGACTGAAACATCTGGGGGACTCTGGGAATGGTGGCACGACCCTGGAGTTCCTCTCGCCTTTCCTGTGGAGAGCGCCTCCTCTTGAGATGCGAAAGAATCGCCGGGAATTCTTTCCCGACCACGAAGGGAAAGGTTCCCTCCTCTCGAGCTAGGAGGCGGAAACGGGGCTCCTCTGGATGTAGGCGGGACTCTCGTGCTTCCTCTCGAGTGGAGACGGGAATGTTGCGGAACTTCTTGAGTTGCAGCAAGGGTGTGAAGGACCATTTGGAAGTTCCAGAATTTAGGTGTGAATAGCCTCGAGACGCCTCAGCAGAAATTGGCCTCATCTCACCTGGAGGGGAGAACCTCCTGGATTTTCTCGAGTTGTGGCAGGTGCTCTCTACTTACGACGGGGACCTCAGGGACCCGCTCTGGTGGCCTCAGGAAAGGCCAGTCCCCATGCGAGTTGCTCGGGGCCTCACGGGGCCTCTCGTGTTTCCTCTCCCGTCGATGCTGGGGCCTAAAACCTTGTGTGGAGTCAGTGCCGGAACCTGAGGGTTCCTCTCCAGTGCTGACATGGATCTTGGGGTACTTCTGGAGTCTCCCCAGGGGAGTCAGTCCTCGTCTCGAGTGGGTGCATGCACGTGCGCTTTCCTTCCGAGCTGTAGCAGCAGTATCGCACTTCCCTTCGCGATGGATCAAGGGATCTGTGGCTTTCCCTCGAGTCTTTCCCACGAGGCTTTCCCACAGGGCTGTCCCACGTGCCATCATGGTGTGAGTCGATCCTCGGCTTGAAAGTGGAGGCAGTGCAGGGAATACAGGTTTCCCTGGAATGGACTGAGACATCTGGGGGACACTGGGAACGGTTGCACGACCCTGGAGTTCCTCTTGCCTTTCCTGTGGAGAGCGCCTACCCTTGAGATGCGACGGAAATGCCGGGAATTCTTTCCCGACCACGCAGGGAAAGGATCCCTCCTCTCGAGTTTGGAGGCGGACACCGGGCTCCTCTGGATGTAGGCGGGACTCTCGTGCTTCCTCTCGAGTGAAGACGGGTATATCGGGGAACTTCTTGAGTTACAGCAAGGGTGTGAAGGACCCTTTCGAAGTTCCAGAGTTTAGGTGTGATTAGCCTCGAGACGCCTCAGCGGAAATGTGCCTCATCTCGCCTGGACGGGAGAACCTCCTGGATTTTCTCGAGTTGCGGCAGGTGCTCTCGACTTACGACGGGGACCTCAGGGAACCGCTCTGGTGGCCTCAGTAAAGGCCAGTCCCCATGCGAGTTGCTCGGGGGCCTCTCGGGATTCGTCTCCCGTCGATGTCAGTGCCTCAAACCTTGTGTGGAATCGGTGCCGGTATCTGAGGATCCTCTCCAGTGCTGACATGTATCTTGGGGTACTTCTGGAGTCTCCCCAGGGGAGTCAGTCCTCGTCTCGAGTGGGGGCATGCACGTGCGCTTTAATCCTGAGCTGAAGCAGCAGTGTCACGTTTCCCTATGCTTGGATCAAGGGATCTGTGGCTTTCCCTCGAGCCTTTCCCACGAGGCTTTCCCAGGAGGCTTGCCCACAGGGCTGTCCCACGTGCCACCGTGGTGTGAGTCGATCCTCGGCTAGAAAGTCGACGCAGTGCAGGGAAAACAGGTTTCCCTGGAATGGACTGAGACATCTGGGGGACTCTGGGAATGGGGCCTGATACTGGAGTTCCTCTCGCCTTCCTGTGGAGAGCGCCTCCTCTTGAGATGCGACGGGAATTACGGGAATTCTTTCCCGAGCACACAGGGAATGGATCCCTCCTCTCGAGCTAGGAGGCGGAAACGGGGCTCCTCTGGATGTGGGCGGGACTCTCGTGTTCCTCTTGAGTGGAGACGGGTATGTCGGGGAACTTCTCGAGTTGAAGCAAGGGTGTGAAGGACCCTTTGGAAGTTCCAAAGGTTAGGTGTGAATACCCTTGAGACACCTCAGCTGAAATGGGCCTCATCTCGCCTGGAGGGGAGAACCTCCTGGATTTTCTCGAGTTGCGGCTGGTGCTCTTGTCTTACGACGGGGACAACAGGGACCCTCTCTGGTGGCCTCAGGAAAGGCCAGTCCCCATACGAGTTGCATGGGGGCCTCTCGGGATTCCTCTCCCGTCTATGCTGGGGCCTAAGACCTTGTGTGGAGTCAGTGCCGGAACCTGAGGATTCCTCTGCAGTGCAGACATGGATCTTGGGGTACTTCTGGAGTCTCCCCAAGGGAGTCAGTCCTCGTCTCGAGTGGGGGCATGCACGTGCGCTTTCCTCCTGAGCTGTAGCAGCAGTGTCGCGCTTCCCTTCGCATGGATCAAGGGATCTGTGGCTTTCCACGAGGCTTTCCCAAGAGGCTTTCCCACGAGCTTTCCCACAGGGCTGTCCCACGTGCCACCGTGGTGTGAGTCGATCCTCGGCTTGAAAGTCGAGGCAGTGCAGGGAAAACAGGTTTCCCTGGAATGGACGGAGACATCTTGTTGACTCTGGGAATGGTGGCACGACCCTGGAGTTCCTTTCGCCTTTCCTGTGGAGAGCGCCTCCTCTTGAGATGCGACGGGAACGCCGGGAATACATTCCCGAACTCGCAGGGAAAGGATCCTTCCTCTGTAGCTAGGAGATGGATACGGGGCTCCTCTGGATGTGGCCGGGACTCTCGTGCTTCCTCTCGAGTGGAGACGGGAATGTCGGGGAACTTCTTGAGTTGCAGCAAGGGTGTGAAGGACCCTTTGGAAGTTCCAGAGTTTAGGTGTGAATAGCCTCGAGACGCCTCGGCGGAAATGGGACTCATCTCGCCTGGAGGGGAGAACCTCCTGGATTTTCTCGAGTTGCAGCAGGTGCTTTCGACTTACGAAGGGGACCTCAGGGACCCGCTCTGGTGGCCTCAGGAAAGGCCAATCCCCATGGGAGTTGCTCATGGGCCTCTCGGGATTCCTCTCCCGTCGTTGCCAGGGCCTATGATCTTGTGTGGAGTCGGTGCCGGAACCTGAGGATTCCTCTCCAGTGCTGACATGGATCTTGGTGTACTTCTGGAGTCTCACCAGTGGAGTCTGTCCTCGTCACAAGTGGGGGCATGCACGTGCGCTTTCCTCCCGAGCTGTAGCAGCAGTGTCGCGCTTCCCTTCGCGTGGATCAAGGGATCTGTGGCTTTCCCTCCAGGCTTTCCCACGAGGCTTTCCCACGAGGCTTTCCCACGTGGCTTTCCCACAGGGCTGTCCCACGTGCCACCGTGGTGTGAGTCGATCCTTGTCTTGAAAGTCGACGCAGTGCAGGGAAAACAGGTTTCCCTGTAATGGACTGAGATATCTGGGGGACTCTGGGAATGGTGGCACGACCCTGGAGTTCTTCTGGCCTTTCCCGTGGTGAGCTCCTCCTCTTGATATGCCACGGAAACGCCGGGAAATCTTTCCCGAGCAGGCAGGGAAAGGATCCCTCCTCTCGAGCTAGGAGGCGGAAACGGGGCTCCTCTGGATGTGGGCGGGACTCTCGTGCTTCCTCTCGAGTGGAGACGGGTATGTCGGGGAACATCTTGAGTTGCAGCAAGGGTGTGAAGGACCCTTTGGAAGTTCCAGAGTTTAGGTGTGAATAGCCTCGAGACGCCCCCGCGGAAATGGGCCTCATCTCGCCTGGAGGGGAGAACCTCCTGGATTTTCTCGAGTTGCGGAAGGTGCTCTCGACTTACGACGGGGCCCTAGGGACCCGCACTGGTTTCCTCAGGAAAGGCCAGTCCCCATGCGAGTTGCTCGGGGGCCTCTCGGGATTCCTCTCCCGTCGATGCCGGGGCCTAAGATCTTCTGTGGAGCCGTTGCCGGAACCTGAGGATTCCTCTCCAGTGCTGGCATGGACCTGGGGGTACTTCTGGAGTCTCCCCAGTGGAGTCAGTCCTCGTCTCAAGTGGGGGCATGCACGTGCGCTTTCCTTCAGAGCTGTAGCAGCAGTGTCGCGCGTCCCTTCGCGTGGATCAAGGGATCTGTGACTTTCCCTCGAGGCTTTCCCACGAGGCTTTCCCACGAGGCTTTCCCACAGGGCTGTCCCACGTGCCACCGTGGTGTGAGTCGATCCTCGGCTTGACAGTCGAGGCAGTGTTGGAAAAACAGGTTTCCCTGGAATGGACTGAGACATCTGGGGGACTCTGGGAATGGGGCCTGATACTGGAGTTCCTCTCGCCTTCCTGTGGAGAACGCCTCCTCTTGAGATGCGACGGGAACTCCGGGAATTCTTTCCCGAGCACGACAGGGAATGGATCCCTCCTCTCGAGCTAGGAGGCGGAAACGGGGCTCCTCTGGATGTGGGCTGGACTCTCGTGTTCCTCTTGAGTGGAGACGGGTATGTCAGGGAACTTCTTGAGTTGCAGCAAGGGTGTGAAGGACCCTTTGGAAGTTCCAGAGTTTAGTGTGATTAACCCCTATTTGCCTCAGCAGAAATGGGCCTCATCTCGCCTGGAGGGGAGAACCTCCTGGATTTTCTCGAGTTGCGGCAGGTGCTCTCGACTTAGGACGGGGACTTCAGCGACCCGCTCTGGTGGCCTCAGGAAAGGCCAGTCCCCATGCGAGTTGCTCGGGGGCCTCTCGGGATTCCTCTCCCGTCTATGCCGGGGCCTAAGATTTTGTGTGGAGTCGGTGCCGGAACCTGAGCATTCCTCTCCAGTGCTGACATGGATCTTTGGGTACTTCTGGAGTCTCTCCAGTGGAGTCAGTCCTCGTCTCGAGTGGGGGCATGCACCTGCGCTTTCCTCCCGAGGTGTAGCAGCAGTGTCACGGTTCCCTTCGCGTGAATCAAGGGATCAGGGGCTTTCCCCTGAGGCTTTCCCACGAGGCTTTCCCAAGAGGCTTTGACACAGAGCTCTCCCACATTCCACCGTGGTGTGAGTCGATCCTCGGTTTGAAAGTCGAGGCAGTGCAGGGAAAAAAGTATTCCCTGGAATGGACTGAGACATCTGGGGGACTCTGGGAATGGTGGCACGACCCTGGAGTTCCTCTCGCCTTTCCTGTGGAGAGCGCCTCCTCTTGAGATGCGACGGAAAAGCCGGCAATTCTTTCCCGAGCACGCAGTGAAAGGATCCCTCCTCTCGAGCTAGGAGGCGGTAACGGGGCTCCTCTGGATGTGGGCGGGATTCTCGTGCTTCCTCTCGAGTGGAGACGGGTATGTTGGGGAACTTCTTGAGTTGCAGCAAGGGTGTGAAAGACCCTTTGGAAGTTCCAGATGTTAGATGTGATTAGCCTCGAGACGCCTCAGCGGAAATGGGCCTCATCTCGCCTGCAGGGGAGAACCTCCTGGATGTTTCTCGAGTTGCGGCAGGTGCTCTCGACTTACGACGCGGGCCCTCAGTGACCCGCTCTGGTGGCCTCAGGAAAGGCCAGTCCCCTTGCGAGTTTCTCGGGGGCCTCTCGGGATTCCTCTCCCGTCGATGCCGGGGCCTAAGACCTTGTGCGGAATCGGTGCCGGAAACCTGAGGATTCGTCTCCAGTGCTGACATGGATCTTGGCGTACTTCTGGAGTCTCCCCAGGGGAGTCAGTCCGTCGTCTCGAGTGGGGGCATGCACGTGCACTTTACATCCCGAGCTGTAGCAGCAGTGTCACGGCTTCCCTTCGCGTGATCAAGGGATCTGTGGCTTTCCCTCGAGGCTTTCCCACGAGGCTTTCCCAAGAGGCTTTCCCACAGGGCTGTCCCACGTGCCACCGTGGTGTGAGTCGATCCTCGGCTTGAAAGTCGAGGCCAGTGCAGGGAAAACAGGTTTCCCTGGAATGGACTGAGACATCTGGGGGACTCTGGGAATGGTGGCACGACCCTGGAGTTCCTCTCGCCTTTCCTGTGAAGAGCGCCTCCTCTTGAGATGCGAGGGAAACGCCGGGAATTCTTTCCCGACCACGCAGGGAAAGGATCCCTGCTCTCGAGCGAGCTAGGGTAGGCTGAAACGGGGCTCATCTTGATGCGAGCGGGACTCTCGTGCTTGCTCTCAAGTGGAGACGAGCATGTTGGGGGAACTTCTTGAGTTGCAGCAAGGGTCGTGAATGACCCTTTGGAAGTTCCAGATTAGGTTGTGATTAGCCTCGACACGCCTCAGCGGAAATGGGCCTCATCTCGCCTGGA
>NW_017196014.1:0-8676 GCF_001704415.2 Capra hircus
TGCCTCAGCGGAAATGGGCCTCATCTAGCTGGAGGGGAGAACCTCCTGAATTTTCTCGAGTTGTGGCCGGTGCTCTCGACTTACCACGGGGACGTCAGGGACCGACTGGTGGACTCAGGAAAGGCCAGTCCCATGCGAGTTGCTCGGGGGCCTCTCAGGATTCCTCTCCCGTCTATGCCGGCCAAAGAAATTGTGTGGAGTCGGTGCCGGAACCTGAGGATTCCTCTCCAGTGCTGACATGGATCTTGGGGTACTTCTGGAGTCTCCCCAGGGCAGTCAGTCCTCGTGTCGAGTGGGGGCATGCACGTGCGCCTTTCCTCCCGAGCTGTAGCAGCAGTGTCACGCTTCCCTTCGCATGGATCAAGGGATCTGGGGCTTTTCCCGAGGCTTTCCCACGAGGCTTTCCCACGAGTCTTTCCACAGGGCTGTCCCACGTGCCACCTTGGTGTGAGTCCATACTTGGCTTGAAAGATGAAGCAGTGCAGGGAAAACAGGTTTCCCTGGAATGGACTGAGACATCTGGGGGACTCTGGGAATGGTGGCACGACCCTGGAGTTCCTTTCGCTTTTCCTGTGGAGAGCGCCTCCTCTTGAGATGCGACGGGAATGCCGGGAATTCTTTCCCGAACACGCGGGAAAGGATCCCTCCTCTCGAGCTAGGAGGCGGAAATCGGGGCTCCTCTGGATATGGACGGGACTCTCGTGCTTCCTCTCGAGTGGAGACGGGTATGTCGGGGAACTTCTTGAGTTGCAGCAAGGGTGTGAAGGACCCGTTGGAAGTTCCAGAGGTTAGGTGTGATTAGCCTCGAGACGCCTCAGCGGAAATGGGCCATATCGCCTGGAGGGGAGAACCTCCAGGATTTTCTCGAGTTTCGACAGGTTCTCTCGACTGCGACGGGGACCTCAGGGACCCGCACTGGTGACCTCAGGAAAGGCCAGTCCCCATGGAGTTGCTCGGGGCCTCTCGGGATTCCTCTCCGTCGATGCTGGAGCCTAAGACCTTGTGTGGAGTCGGTACCGAAACCTGAGGATTCCTGTCCAGTGCTGACATGGATCTTGGGGTACTCTTGGAGTCTCCCCAGGGGAGTCATTCCTCGTTTCGAGTGGGGGCAGGCACGTGCGCTTTCCTCTCGAGCTGTAGCAGCAGTGTCACGCTTCCCTTCGCGTGGATCAAGGGATCTGTGGCTTTCCCTCGAGGCTTTCCCACGAGGCTTTCCACGAGGCTTTCCCCAGGGCTGTCGCACGTGCCACCGTGGTGTGAGTCGATCCTCGGCTTGAAAGTCGAGGCAGTGCAGGGAAAACAGGTTTCCCTGGAATGGACTGAGACATCTGGGGGGACTCTGGGAATGGTGGCACGACCCTGGAGTTCCTCTCGCCTTTCCTGTGGAGTTCACCTCCTCTTGAGAAGCTATGGGAACGCCGGGGAATTCTTTCCCGACCACGCAGGGAAAGGATCCATCCTCTCGAGCTAGGAGGCGGAAACGGGGCTCCTCTGGATGTGGGCGGGACTCTCGTGCTTCCTCTCCAGTGGATACGTGTATGTCGGGGAACTTCTTGAGTTGCAGCAAGGGTGTGGAAAAAAACCCTTTGGAAATTCCAGAGGTTAGGTGTGATTAGCCTCGAGACGCCTCAGCGGAAATGGGCCTCATATCGCCTGGAGGGGAGAACCTCCAGGATTTTCTCGAGTTTCGGCAGGAGCTCTCGACTGCCGACGGGGACCTCAGGGACCCGCTCTGGTGGCCTCAGGAAAGGCCTGTCCCCATGGAGTTGCTCGTGGGGCCTCTCGGGATTCCTCTCCCGTCGATGCCGGAGCCTAAGACCTTGTGTGGAGTCGGTGCCGAAACCTGAGGATTCCTGTCCAGTGCTGATATGGATCTTGGGGTACTCTTGGAGTCTCCCCAGGGGAGTCAGTCCTCGTCTCGAGTGGGGGCATGCACGTGCGGTTTCCTCTCGAGCTGTAGCAGCAGTGACACGCTGCCCTTCACGTGGATCAAGGGATCTGTGGCTTTCCCTCGAGGCTTTCCCATGAGGCTTTCCCACAATGCTTTCCAACAGGGCTGTCCCATGTGCCACCGTGGTGTGAATCGATCCTCGGCTTGAAAGTCGAGGCAGTGAAGGGAAAACAGGTTTCCCTGGAATGGACTGAGACATCTGGGGGACTCTGGGAGTGGTGGCACGACCTTGGAGTTCTAGTCGCCTTTCCTGTGGAGAGCGCCTCCTCTTGAGATGCAAAGGGAACGCCGGGAATTCTTTCCCGAACACTGAGGGAAACGATCCGTCCTCTCGAGCTAGGAGGCGGAAATGGGGCTCCTCTGGCTGTGGGCAGGATGCTCGTGCTTCCTCTCGAGTGGAGACGTGTATGTCGGGGAACTTCTTGAGTTGCAGCAAGGGTGTGAAGGACCCTTTGGATCTTCCTGAGGTTATGTGTGATTAGCCTCGAGATGCCTCAGCGGAAACGGGCCTCATCTTGTCTGGAGGGGAGAACCTCTGGGATTTTCTCAAGTTGCGGCAGGTTCTCGCGACTTACGACGGGGACCTCAGGGATCTGCTCTGGTGGCCTCAGGAAAGGCCACTCCCCAAGCGAGTTGCTCGGGGGCCTCTTGGGATTCCACTCCTGTCGATGCCGGGGCCTAAGACCTTGTGTGGAGTCGGTGCCGGAACCTGAGGATTCCTCTCCAGTGCTGACATGGATCTTGGGGTACTTCTGGAGTTTCCCCAGGGTACTCAGTCCTCGTCTCAAGTGGGAGCAGGCACGTGCGCTTTCCTCCCGAGCTGTAGCAGCAATGTCACGCTTCCCGTCGAATGGATCAAGGGATCTGTGGCTTTCCCTCAAGGCTTTCCCTCGAGGCATTTACACGAGACTTTCCCACAGGGCTGTCACACGTGCCACCGTGGTGTGAGTCGATCCTCGGCTTGAAAGTCGAGGCAGTGCAGGGAAAACAAGTTTCCCTGGAATGGACTGAGATATCTGGGGGACTCCGGGAATGGTGTCATGACCGTGGAGTTCCTCTCGCCTTTCCTGTGGAGAGTGCCTCCTCATCAGATGCGCCGGGAACGATGGGAATTCTTTCCCGAACACGCAGTGAAAGGATCCCTCCTCTCGAGCTAGGAGGCGGAAACGCGGCTCCTCTGGATGTGGGCGGGACTCTCGTGCATCCTCTCGAGTGGAGACGGGTATGTCGGGGAAATTCTTGAGTTGCAGCAAGGGTGTGAAGGACCCTTTGTTAGTTCCAGAGGTTAGGTGTGTGATAGCCTCGAGACTCCTCAGCGGAAATGGGCCTCATCTAGCCTGGAGGGGAGAACCTCCTGAATTTTCTCGAGTTGTGGCCGGTGCTCTCGACTTACCACCGGGACGTCAGGGACCCGACTGGTGGACTCAGGAAAGGCCAGTCCCCATGCGAGTTGCTCGGGGGCCTCTCAGGATTCCTCTCCCGTCTCTGCCGGGGCCAAAGAAATTGTGTGGAGTCGGTGCCGGAACCTGAGGATTCCTCTCCAGTGCTGACATGGATCTTGGGGTACTTCTGGAGTCTCCCCAGGGGAGTCAGTCCTCGTTTCGAGTGGGGGCATGCACGTGCCCTTTCTTCCCGAGCTGTAGCAGCAGTGTCATGCTTCCCGTCGAGTGGATCAAGGGATCTGTGGCTTTCCCTCAAGGCTTTCCCTCGAGGCATTTACACGAGTCTTTCCCACAGGGCTGTCCCACGTGCCACCGTGGTGCGAGTCGATCCTCGGCTTGAAAGTCGAGGCAGTGCAGGGAAAACAGGTTGCCCTGGAATGGAGTGAGACATCTGGGGGACCCTGGCAATGGTGGCACGACCCTGGAGTTCTTCTCGCCTTTCTTGTGGAGAGCGCCTCCTCTTGAGATGCGACGGGAACGCCGGGAATTCTTTCCCGACCACGCAGGGAAAGGATCCCACCTCTCGAGCTAGGATGCGGAAACGGGGCTCCTCTGGTTGTGGGCAGGACTCTCGTGCTTCATCTCGAGTGGAGATGGGTATGTCGGGGAACTTCTTGAGTTGCAGCAAGGGTGTGAAGGACCCTTTGGAATTTCCAGAGGTTAGGTGTGATTAGGCTCGAGACACCTCAGCGGAAATGGGCCTCATCTCGCCTGGAGGGGAGAACCTCCTGGATTTTCTCGAGTTGCGGCAGGTGCTCTTGACTTACGACGGGGACCTCAGGGACCCGCTCTGGTGGCCTCAGGAAAGGCCAGTCCCCATGCCAGTTGCTCGGTGGCCTCTCGGGATTCCTCTCCCGTCGATGCCGGGGCCTAAGACATTGTGTGGAGTCGGTCCTGAAACCTGAGGATTCCTCTCCAGTGCTGACATGGATCTTGGGGTACTTCTGGAGTCTCCCCAGGGGAGTCAGTTCTTGTCTTGAATGGGGGCATGCACGTGCGCTTTCCTCCCAAGCTGTAGGAGCAGTGTCATGCTTCCCTTCGCTTGGATCAAGGGATCTGTGGCTTTGCCTCGAGGCTTTCCCACGAGGCTTTTCACGAGGCTTTCCTAACAGGGCTGTTCCACGTGCCACCGTGGTGTGAGTCTATCCTCGGCTTGAAAGTCGAGGCAGTGCAGGGAAAACAGGTTTCCCTGGAATGGACTGAGACATCTGCGGAACTCTGGGAATGGTGGCACGAACCTGGAGTTCCTCTGGCCTTTCCTGTGGAGAGCGCCTCCTCTTGAGATGCGACAGGAACGCCGGGAATTCTTTCCCGACCACGCAGGGAAAGGATCCCTCCTCTCGAGCTAGGAGGCAGAAACGGGGCTCCTCTGAATGTGGGCGGGACTCTCGTGCTTCCTCCTGAGAAGAGACGGGTATGTCGGGGAACTTCTTGAGTTGCAGCATGACTGTGAAAGACTCTTTGGAAGTTCCAGAGGTCACGTGTGATTAGCCTCGAGACACCTCAGGGGAAACGGGCCTCATCTCGCCTGGAGGGGAGAACCGCCTGGATTTTACCGAGTTGCGGCAGGTGCTCTCGATTTACAACGGGGACCTCAGGGACCCGCTCTGGTGACCTCAGGAAAGGCCAGTCCCCATGCGAGTTGCTAGAGGGCCTGTCGCTATTCCTCTCCCGTCGATGCCGGGGCCTAAGACCTTGTGTGGAGTCGGGGCCGGAATCTGAGGATTCCTCTCCAAGGCTGACATGCATGTTGGGGTACTTCTGGAGTCTCCCAAGGGGAGTCAGTCCTCGTCTCGAGTGGGGGCATGCACGTGCGCTTACCTGCCGTGCAGTAGCAGCAGTGTCACGCTTCCCTTCGCGTGGATCAAGGGATCTGTGGCTTTCCCTCAAGGCTTTCCCACGAGGCTTTCCCACAGGGCCCTCCCACGTGCCACCGTGGTGTGAGTCGATCCTCGGCGTGAAAGTCGAAGCAGTGCAGGGAAAACAGGATCCTCTGGAATGGACTGAGATATCTGGGGGACTCTTGGAATGGTGGCACGACCCATGAGTTCTTCTCGCCTTTCCTGTGCAGTGGGCCTCCTCTTGAGAAGCGTTGGAAACGTCGGGAATTCTATCCCGAGGAAGCAGGGTAGGATCCCTCATCTTTAGCTTGGAGGCAGAAACGGAGCTCCTCTGGAGGTGGCCGGGACCCTCGTGCTTCCTCTGGAGTGGAGACGGGTGTGTCGGGGAACTTCTTGAGTGCAGCTAAGGTGTGAAGGAACCTTTGGAAGTTCCAGAGGTTAGGTGTGATTAGCCTCGAGACGCCTCAGCGGAAATGGGCCTCATCTCGCCTGGAGGGGAGAACCTCCTGGATTTTCTCGAGTGTGGCAGGTGCTCTAGAATTACGACGGGGACCTCAGGGACCCTCTCCGGTGTCCTGAGGAAAGGCCAGGCTCCATGCGAGTTGTTCGATGGCCTCTCGGGATTCCTCTCCCGTTGATGCCGAGGTCTGAGACCTTGAAGGAGTCGGTGCCGGAACCTGAGGATTCCTCTCCAGTGCTGACATGAATCTTGGGGTACTACTGGAGTCTCCCGAGGGGAGTCAGTCCTCGTCTCGAGTGGGGGCATGCACGTGCGCTTTCCTCCCGAGCTGTAGCAGCAGTGTCACGCTTCTTGGCGATTGGATCATGGTATCAGTGGCTTTCCCTGAAGGCTTTCCCTCGAGGCTTTTCCACGAGGCTTTCCAACAGGGCTGTCCCACGTGCCACCGTGGTGTGAGTCGATCCTCGGCTTGTAAGTCGAGGCAGTGCAGGGGAAACAAGTTTCCCTGGAATGGACTGAGACATCTGAGGTAATCTGGGAATGGTGGCACGACCCTGGAGTTCCTCTAGCCTTTTCTGTGGAGAGCGCCTACTCTTGAGATGCGACGGGAATGCCAGAAATTCTTTCCCGACCACGCAGGGAAAGGATCAATTCTTTCGAGCTATTAGGTGGAAACGGGGCTCCCTCCTCATGTGGGAGGGACTCTAGTGCTTCCTCCCGAGTGGAGACGGGTATGTTGGGGAACTTCTTGAGTTGCAGCAAGGGTGTGAAGGACCCTTTGGCAGTTCTAGAGGTTAGGTGTGATTAGCCCCGAGATGCCTCAATGTAAATGGGTCTCATCTCGCCTGGAGGGGAGAAACTCCTGGATATTCTCGAGTTGCGGCAGGTGCTCTCGACTTATGATGGGGACCTCAGGGACCCGCTCTGGTGGCCTCAGGAAATTCCAGTCCCCATGCGAGTTGCTCGGGGGCCTCTCGGGATTCCTCCCCGTCGATGCCGGGGCCTCAGACCTTTGAAGAGTCAGTGCTGTAACCTGAGGATTCCTCTCCAGTGCTGACATGGATCTTGGTGTACTGCTGGAGTCTCCCCAAGGGAGTCAGTCCTCGTCCCGGTTGAGGGCATGCACGTGCGCTTTCCTCCCTAGCTGTAGCAGCAGTGTCGCGCTTCCCTTCGCTTGGATCAAGGGATCCGTTGCTTTCCCTCGAGGCTTTCCCACGAGGCTTTCCCACGAGGCTTTGCCACAGGGCTGTCCCACGTGCCACAGTGGTGTGAGTCGATCCTCGGCTTGAAAGTCGAGTCAGTGCGGTGAAACAGGTTTCCCTGGAATTGACTGAGACATCTGGGGGACTCGGAGAATGGTGGCATGTCCCTGGAGTTCCTCTCGCCTTTCCTGTGGAGAGCGCCTCCTCTTGAGATGCGACGGGAACGCCGGGAATTCTTTCCCGACCTCGCAGGGAAAGGATCCCTCCTCTCGAGCTATGAGGAGGAAACGGGGCTCCTCTGGATGTGGGCGGAACTATCGTGCTTCCTCTTGAGTGGAGACGGGTATGTCGGGGAACTTCTTGATTTGCAGCAAGGGTGTGAAGGACCCTTTGGAAGTTCCAGAGTTTAAGTGTGCTTAGCCTTGAGATGTGTCAGCGGAAATAGGCTTCATTTTGCCTGGAGGGGAGAACATCCTTGATTTTCTCCAGTTGCGGCAGGTGCTCTCGACTTACGACGGGGACCGCAGGGACCCGCTCTCGTGGCCTCAGGAAAGGCCAGTCAAGATCCAAGACAGCACTGGAAGGGAGAGACATCACGAGAGGCTCCCGAGCAACTCGCATGGGGACTGGCCTTTCCTGAGGCCATCAAAGCGGGTCCCTGAGGTCCCGTCGTAAGTCGAGAGCACTGGCGCAACAGAGAAAAACCAGGAGGTTCTCCCTCCAGGCGAGATGAGACCCATTTGCGGCTGAGGCATCTCGAGGCTAATCACACCTAACCTCTGGAACTTCCAAAGGGCCCTTCACACCCTTGCTGCAACTTAAGAAGTTCCTCGACATACCCGTTTCCACTCGAAAGGAAGCATGAGAGTCCCGCCCACAACCAGAAGAGCCCCGTTTCAGCCTCATAGCTCGAGAGGTGGGATCCTTTCCCTGCGTGGTCGGGAAAGAATTTCGCGGTGTTCCCGTCGCATCTCAAGAAGAGGCGCTCTCCACAGGAAAGGCGAGAGGAACTCAGGGTCGTGCCACCATTCCCAGAGCCCCCAGATGTCTCAGTCGATTCCAGGGAAACCTGTTTTCCCGCAATGACTCGACTTTCAAGCCGAGGATCGACTCAGACCTCGTGGCACGTGTAAAGCCCTGTGAAAAGCCTAGTGGGAAAGCCTCGTGGGAAAGCATACAGAGAAAGCCACAGATCCTGCTGGATCCCGCAAAGGGAAGCGTGACACTGCTGCTAAAGCTCGGGAGGAAAGCGCACGGGCCACGCCACACTTGCGACGAGGACTGACTCCCCTGGGAGACTCCAGAAGTACCCCAAGATCCATGTCAGAACTGGAGAGGAATCCTCAGGTTCCGCACCGACTCCACACAAGGTCTCAGGCTCCGGAGTAGACGGGAGAGGAATCAGTAGAGGCCCACGAGCAACTCGCATGGGGAGGGCCTTTCCTGAGGGCACTAGAGCGGGTCCCTGAGGTCCCCGTCGTAAGCCGAGAGCACCTGCGGCAACTCGAGAAAATCCAGGAGGTTCTCCCCTCCAGGCGAGATGAGGCCCATTTCCGCTGAGGCGTGCTCGAGTCTTATCACACCTAACCTCTGGAACTTCAAAGGTCCTTCACACACTTTGCTGCAATTCAAGAAGTCCCCGACATACGCCGTCTCACTCGAGAGGAAGCACGAGAGTCCCGCCCCACATCCAGAGGAGCCTCGTTTCCGCCTCCTAGCTCGTACGGCTCCTTAGAGAGAGGATCTCCCTGCGCTCGCCGGAAGAATTCCATCTACTGCT
>NW_017196015.1:0-8676 GCF_001704415.2 Capra hircus
CCGAGCTCTAGCGGCAGTGATACGCTTTCCCTCCAAGGGATCTGTGGCTTTCCCTCGAGGCTTTCCGCAAGAGGATTTCCCACGAGGCTTTCCGACAGGGCTATCCCCACGTGCCACCGTGGTGTGAGTCGATCCTCGCCGTGAAATTCGAGGCAGTGTAGGAAAAACAGTTTCCTCTGGAATGGACTGAGACATCTGGGCGACTCTGTGAATGGTGGCACGACCCTGGAGTTCCTCTCGCCTTTCCTGTGGAGAGCGCTTCCCTTGAAATGCGAGCGGAATGGCGGGTATTATTTCCTGACCAAGCAGGGAAAGGATCCCTCATGTCGAGCTTCGATACCAAAACGGCGTCTCCTCTGGATGTGGGCGGGATCCTCGTGCTTCCTCTCGAGTGGCGACGGGTATGTCGGGGAACTTCTTGAGTTGCAGCAAGGACCCTTTTGAATTTCCAGAGTTTAGGTGTGATGAGCCTCCAGACGCCTCCGAGGAAATGGGCCTCATCTCGCCTGGAGGGGAGAACCTCCTGGATTTTCTAGAGTTGGGCAGGGTCTCTCGAGTTACGACAGGGACCTCAGGGACCCGCTCTGGTGGCCTCAGGAAAGGCCAGTGCCCATGGGAGTTGCAAGGGGGCCTTTCGGGATTCCTCTCCCGTCGATGCCGGGGCCTAAGACCTTGTATGGAGTCGATGCCGGAACCTGAGGATTCCTCTCCAGTGCTGACATGGATCTTGGGGTAATTCTGGAGTCTCCCAGGGGAGTCAGACCTCGACTCGAGTGGGGTCAGGCACGTGCGCTTTCCTCCCGAGCTCCTGCAGGAGTGTTACGCTTCCCTTCATGTGGATCAAGGGAGCAGTGGCTTTCCCTCGATGCTTTCCCACGAGGCTTTCCCACAGGGCTGTCCCACGTGCCACCGTGGTGAGAGTCGATCCTTGGCTTGAAAGTCGAGGCAGTGCAGGGAAAACAGTTTTCCCTGGAATGGACTGAGACATCTGGGGGTCTGTGGGAATGGTGGCACGACGCTGGATTTCCTCTCGCCTTCCCTGAGGAGAGCGCCTCCTCTTGAGATGCGACGGGAACGCCGGGAATTCTTTCCCGACCACGCAGCGAAAGCATCCCTCCTCTCGATCTAGGAGGCGGAAACGGGGCTCCTCTAGATGTGAGTGGGACTCTCGTGCTTCCTCTCCACTGGAGACGGGTATGTCGGGGAGCTTCTTGAGTTGCAGCAAGGATGTGAAGGACCCTTTGGAAGTTCCACAGGTTAGGTGTGATTAGCCTGGATATGGCTAGCAGAAATGGGCCTCATCTCGCCTGGAGGGAAGAACCACCTGGATTTTCTCCAGTTGAGGCAGGTGCTCACAACTTATGACCGGGACATCAGGGACCCGCTCTGGTGGCCTCAGGAAAGGCCAGTCCCCTTTCGAGTTGCTCGGGGCCTCTCGGATTCCTCTCCCGTCGATGCCGGGGCCTAAGACCTTGTGTGGAGATGGTGCCAGAACCTGAGGATTCCTCTCCAGTGCTGACATGGATCTTGGGATACTTCTGGAGTCTCCCCAGGGGAGTCAGTCCTTTTCTCGAGTGGGGACATGCACGTGCGCTTTCCTCCCGAGATGTAGCAGCAGTGTCATGCTTCCCTTCGCGTGGATCAATGGATCTGTGGCTTTCCCTCGAGGCTTTTCCCAAGAGGATTTCCCACGAGGCTTTCCCACAGGGCTATCCCACGTGCCACCGTGGTTTGAGTCGATCCTCGCCGTGAAATTCGAGGCAGTGCAGGGAAAACAGTTTCCTCTGGAATGGACTGAGATATCTGGGTGACTCTGTGAATGGTGGCTCGACCCTGGAGTTCCTCTCGCCTTTCCTGTGGAGAGCGCTTCCCCTTGAAATGCGAGCGGAATGGCGGGTATTATTTCCTGACCAAGCAGGGAAAGGATCCCTCATCTCGAGCTTCGATACCAAAACGGCGTCTCCTCTGGATGTGGGCGGGACCCTCGTGCTTCCTCTCGAGTGGCGACGGGTATGTCGGGGAACTTCTTGAGTTGCAGCAAGGACCCTTTTGAATTTCCAGAATTTAGGTGTGATGAGCCTCCAGACGCCTCAGAGGAAATGGGCCTTATCTCGCCTGGAGGGGAGAACCTCCTGGATTTTCCAGAGTTGGGCAGGGTCTCTCGAGTTACGACAGGGACCTCAGGGACCCGCTCTGGTGGCCTCAGGAAAGGCCAGTGCCCATGGGATTTGCAAGGGCGCCTTTCGGGATTCCTCTCCCGTCGATGTCGGGGCCTAAGACCTTTTGTGGTGTCGGGGCTGGAACCGGAGGATTCCTCTTCAGTGCTGACATGGATCTTGGCTTACTTCTGGAGTTTCCCCTGGGGAGTCTGTGCTCATCTCATGTGGGGGCATGCACGTGAGCTCTCCTCAGGAACTGTAGCAGCAGTGTCACACTTCCCGTCGCGGTGGATCAAGGGATCTGTGGCTTTCCCTCGAGGCTTTCCAACGAGGCTTTCCCACAGGGCTGACCACGTTCCATGGTGTAGTGAGTGGATCCTCGGCGTGAAAGTAGAGTCAGTGCAGGGAAAGCAAGTTCTCTGGAATGGACTGACATCTGGGGGTCCCTTGGAATTGTGGCAATGACACTGGGGTTTCTCTCGCTTTTCCTGTTGAGAGCGCCTCCTCTTGAGATGCGGCGGGAATGGCGGGAATCCTTTCCCGATGAAGCAGTGAAAGGATCCCACCCTCTCGAGCTAGGAGGCGGTAACGGGCTCCTCTGGATGTGGGCGGTGACGCTCGTGCTTCCTCTCGAGTGGAGACGGGTATATCCGGGAACTTGTTGAGTTGCAGGAAGGGTGTGAAGGACCCTTTGGAAGTTCCAGAGGGTAGGTGTGATTAGCCTCGAGACGCCTCAGCAGAAAGGAGCCTCACCTCGCCTGGAGGGGAGAACCTCCTGGATTTTCTCGAGTTGCTGCAGGTGCTCTCGACATACGACGGGTATCTCAGGGACCCGCTCTGGTGGCCTCAGGAAGGCCAGTCCACAAGCGCGTTGCTCGGGGGCCTCTCAGGATGCCTCTCCCATCGATGCCGGGACGTAAGACCTTGTGTGGAGTCGGTGCCTGAACCTTGAGGATTCCTCTCCAGTGCTGACATCGATCTTGGGTTACTTCTGGAGTCTCCCCAGGGGAGTCAGTCCTCGTCTCGAGTGGGGGCATGCACGTGCGCTTTTCTCCCGAGCTGTAGCAGCAGTGTCACGCTTCCCTTCGCGTAGATCAAGGGATCTGTGGCTTTCCCTCGAGGTTTTCCCACGAGGCTTTCCACGAGGCTTTCCCACGAGGCTTTCCCCAGGCTTCCCACAGGGCTGACCACGTGTCACCGTTGTGTTAGTCGATCCTCGGCTTGAAAGTCGAGGCAGTGCAGGGAAAACAGGTTTCCCTGGAATGGACTGAGACATCTGGGGGACTCTGGGAATGGTGGCACGACCCTGGAGTTCCTCTCGCCTTTCCTGTGGAGAGCGCCTCCTCTTGAGATGCGAGGGGAATGCCGGGAATTCTTTCCCGACCACGCAGTGAAAAGGATCCCTCCTCTCGAGCCATGAGGCGGAAACGAGGCTCCTCTGGATGTGGCTGGACTCTCGTGCTTCCTCTCGAGTGGAGACGGGTATGTCGGGGAACTTCTGAGTTGCAGCAAGGGTGTGAAGGACCCTTTGGAAGTTCCAGAGGTTAGGTCTGATTAGCCTGGGGACGCCTCAGAGGAAATTGGCCTCATCTCCCCTGGAAGGGAGAACCTCCTGCATTTTCTTGAGTTGGTGCAGATGTTCTCGCGTTACGACGGGGACCTCAGTTACCCGCTCTGGTGGCCTCAGGAAAGGTCAATCCCCATGCGAGTTGCTCGGCGGCCTCTCGGATTCCTCTCCTGACGATGGCCGGGGGCCTAAGGCCTTGTGTGGGAGTCGGTGCCGGAACCTGAGGATTCTTCTCCCAGTGCTGACATGGATCTTGGGGTACTTCTGGAGTCTCCCCAGGGGAGTCAGTCCTCGTCTCGAGTGGGCGCCTGCACGTGCGCTTTCCTCTCGAGCTGTAGCAGCAGTGTCACGCTTCCCTTCGCGTGGATCAAGGGATCTGTGGCTTTCCCTCGAGGCTTTCCCACGAGGCTTTCCCAAAAGGGCTGTCCACGTGCCACCGTGGGTGTGATTCAATCCTCGGCTTGAAAGTCGAGGCAGTGCAGGGAAAACAGGTTTCCCTGGAATGGACTGAGACATCTGCGGGACTCTGGGAATGGTGGCATGACCCTGGAAATCCTCTCGGCTTTCCTGTGGAGAGCGCCTCCTCTTGAGATGCGATGGAAACACCGGGAATTCTTTCCCGACGACGCAGGAAAACGATCCCTCTTCTCCAGCTAGGAGGCGGAAACGGGGCTGCTCTTGATTGGGCGGGACTCTCGTGCTTCCTCTTGAGTGGAGACGGGTATGTCTGGGAACTTCTTGAGTTGTAGCAAGGGTGTGAAGGCCCCTTTGTAACTTCCAGAGGTTAGGTGTGATTAGCCTGGGGACGCCGCAGAGGAAATGGGCTTCATCTCGCCTGGAGGGCAGAACCTCCTGCATTTTCTCTAGTTGGTGCAGGTGTTCTCCCGTTATGACGCGGACCTCAGGGACCCCCTCTGGTGGCCTCAGGAAAGGCCAGTCCCCATGCAAGTTGCACGCGACCTCTCGGGATTCCTCTCCCGTCGGTGCCGGGGCCTAAGAAATTGTGTGGGAGTCGGTGGCCGGAACCTGAGGATCCCTCTCCAGGGCTGACATGGATGCTTGGGTACTTCTGTAGTCTCCGCAGGGGAGTCAGTCCTGGTCTCGGAGTGTGGGCATGCAAGTCCGCTTTCCTCCCGAGGCTGTAGCAGCAGTGTCACGCTTCCCTTCGCGTGGATCAAGGGTTCTGTGGCTTTCCCTCGAGGCTTTCCCACGAGACTTTCCCACGAGGCTTTCCCACTGGGCTGTCCACGTGCCACCGACGTGTGGAGTCGACCCTCGGCTTAAAAGTCGAGGCAGTGCAGGGAAAACAGGTTTCCCTGGAATGGACTGAGACATACTGGTGGACTTTGGAATGGTGGCACGACCCGGGAGTTTCCTCTTGCCTTTCGGTGGAGAGCGCCTCCTCTTGAGATGCGACGGGAACGCCGGGAATTCTTTCCCGACCACGCAGGGAAAGATCCCTCCTCTCGAACTATGAGACGGAAACGGGGCTCCTCTGGATGTGGGCGGGACTGTCGTGCTTCCTCTCGAGTGGAGACGGGTATGTCGGGCAACTTCTTGAGTTGCAGCAAGGGTGTGAAGGACCCTTTGGAAATTCAAGAGGTTAGGTGTGATTAGCGTCGAATCGCCTCAGCAGAAATGGGCCTAATCTCGCCTGGGAAGGGAGAACCTCCTGCGATTTTCTCGAGTTGCGGCTGGTGCTCTCGACTAACGACGGGGACCTCAGGGACCCGCTCTGGTGGCCTCAGGAAAGGCCAGTACCCATGCGAGTTGCTCGGGGGCCTCTCGGGATTCCTCTCCCTTCGATGCCGGGCCTTTAGACCTTGTTTGGAGTCGGTGCCGGAACCTGAGGATTCCTCTCCAGTGCTGACATGGATCCTGGGGTACTTCTGGAGTCTCCCCAGGGGAGTCAGTCCACGTCTCGAGTGGGGGCATGCACGTGCGCTTTCCTCCCGAGCTGTAGCAGCATTCACCCTTCCCTTTGCGTGGATCAAGGATCTGTGGCTTTTCCTCGACGCTTTCCCACGAGGCTTTCCCACGAGGCTTTCCCACAGGGCTGTCCCACGTGCCACCATGGTGTGAGTGGATCCTCGGCTTGAAAGTCGAGGCAGTGCAGGGAAAACAGGTTTCCCTGGAATGGACTGAGACATCTGGGGGACTCTGGGAATGGTGGCACGACCCTGGAGTTCCTCTCGTTTCCTGTGGACAGCGCCTCCTCTTGAGATGCGACGGGAACGCCGGGAATTCTTTCCCGACCACGCAGAAAAGGATCCCTCCTCTCGAACTTGGAGGCGGAAAGGGGGCCTCCTCTGGATGTGGCCGGGACTCTCGTGCTTCCTCTCGAGTGGAGACTGGTATGTTGTGGAACTTCTTGAGTTGCAGCAAGGGTGTGAAGGATCCTTTGGAATTCCAGAGGTTAGGTGTGTTTAGAGTCGAGACGCCTTAGCGGAAATGGGCCTCATCTCTCCTGGATGGGAGAATCTCCTGGATTTTTTCGAGTTGCGGTACTTGCTTTCGCCTTACGACGGGGAGCACTGGGACCCGCTCTGGTGGCCTCAGGAAAGGCCAGTCCCCATGCGAGTTGCTCGGGGCCTCTCGGGATTCCTCTCCCGTCGATGCCAGGGCCTAAGACCTTGTGTGGAGTGCCTGCCGGGGTCCAGCCCCAGTGGATCCAGGTAATTTGAAGGGTGGACGGCGTTGGCTTGGAAAGACTTGTTTGTTTATTAATGTAAGATTAGATTAAGAAACTATAGTGTAGTAAGAAGATTAAGTGGAGGAAGAGGGCTGAATAGCTTGGTTTACGTGGAAGGCCAATAAAATTCCAGACAAGGAATTTGCACCATCTACGTTGGGCCACCGGCGCCGCTTGAATATCTAAGGGTGCCTCGCCTTAAGCTCCCTTTCGTGCGGTCTTAACAGCCGGGCAAGTAAGTAGACCTGGCGAGCCTCCGCGCCCAGATGGAGATTCAGCCTGAAGTTAAAGTAAAGAGCAGAGAGAGGGAAGGGGAGAGAAGAAGAGAGAGAGAGAGACATGGGGGAGCCAGAGTCCCAAGAAACCAGGCCGAGAGACTAGTTCGAGAAACTGGCCCCATCCTTTATTGTTCAGAAGGCCTTTTATACTTTTGATAAAACACGGAGATCATTGGGTAACACAAAATTATGTAGCGTTCGCAACCCAGATTCTTTCCGTATATCATTTTGTATACAAAAGGTCTCAGGTGATTTACATTATCTTTTGGCCAAGAGGCTTGTTAACACTTTTTGGCTCTCTTCCTTAATGAATGATAATTTTGTTTCCCCTGAAGTGTTTTTTTTTTTTTAATCTGCATCTCCTTAAAGCATTAAAGTTACATCTCTATAGAACAAAGGTGCAGTGGGATATAACAAAGAAGGTACTTAACTCAAAGATCTAATGTTGCTAATACCAGGTCTACTACTTGTTTTTCTATATACCAACTATATCTAAAAATAAAGGATATGAAAATTTGGCAGCAAGCATTGACCCAAAAAATGAAACCTTTAATCAGTCCTATTCTAAAGATTTTGACTCCTCGGAAGCTCCTACATTCCTAGGATGTTTTAAGCTTCCTGTGCCTCCTGCCTCAGGAGGCTTCAAACAATCACATGCGCAGCTGTACGAGTCCTGCAGGCAGGCTAGAAAGCCATCGGAGGGGTTTTTGGATTGAAAACACTCTTTCAAATGCAGAAGACTAAAGCCCTGATTTGACTTTTTCCAGAAAATGTCAGAAGAGTGGAAAAGCAGAGCACAAAAGCCGGCAGATTTTTGTTGGGGTACGTGCTTAGGAATTTCCAGAGGGATCCCTGAAGTCTGAGCACGCCTTGCGTATGTCAGCTTCCTTCCTCATGACCTTGTCACGGGCGGGATTCCTCACACTGGCTCCCAGCATCTCACCCTGTTTTATTTTAAATAATTAATTATTTATGTTTAAAATCAGGTGCAGTTCTGTCGCGAGATTCCGAATGCTCTGCCGAAGAATCTAGACAATACAGGGAAGAATGATTACGAGGAGCAAGATTATAAAGAGTAGACAGAATAGTCTTTCCAGAAATGAAGTTAGAGAAAGTGTGGAAAAAGTCATTGGCTTCTCCTGAGGTGGTAAAATCTAATCGGGAGTGTTCCAAGGTCTGAATCTGGTTATGCAGTTTCCCTAAGTCTAAACTAATATCTGAGCTGTTCCAAAACACCTAAAACTTGATTTTTAACATATTGGGCATTTACACTTGTTGAGTCAATGACCGCTGCCATAGTAACAATAACAGTTATTGTAACACAGCAAGAACATAATTATCATATCAATAAGTTGTTACAGTTACAGGACATCTTTAAAACCACAAAAGAGCAGACATTACTTTGAGGAGTTAAACAAGATGAAAACATCCATGGTTGACAAGTCGCTACATTAGGTACGTTAAGTTTTCTGGAATCATTGGTGAAAAGAAGAACATAAGGAGAGGATAGACAAGCCAAAATAGAGTAAATAGAGTCATTTTCTGTTGGAGTTTGCGCTGCAGCAGCTGTTAGTCCCGCCGGGATCTTGATGTTTCTTTTGCCTCTTCTGCCGGTGGGAGCAGCGGCCTTCACCCCGCCCTCTGACACTGGCGCTGTAACGGGGCTGCGAGAGTGCGGTGCACTGGTTCCGTCAGTCAGGCTGGCCCCGCCCGCAGCTTTTGGTGCACGGCTGTTTCCCGCGGCGGTGGCGGCAGAGAAGTTCCTTTTTTCTTTTGTGGGCGAATCAGTCTGTCCGGGATCCAAATTGACGAATCTGCACCCTGTGGAAAAATATAAACACTTCCTCGACCCGCAGCAAATTCTGGTCGGGATCTTTTTGTTATCTGGAGATCTTTTTGCTTTACCAATGGCTTTTTATTTTACTGTTCCAAACGAATCAGCATTTAACTTATTACAAAGAGAACATTTGTTGTAAAATC
>NW_017196016.1:0-8675 GCF_001704415.2 Capra hircus
GGTAATTCTTTCCCCACCACGCAGGGAAAGGATCCCTCCTCTCGAGCTAGGAGGCGGAAACGGGGCTCCTCTGGATGTGGGCGGACTCTCGTGCTTCCTCTCGAGTGGAGACGGGTATGTCGGGGAACTTCTTGAGTTGCAGCCAGGGTCTGAAGGACCCTTTGGATTCCAGATGTTAGATGTGATTAGCCTCGTGACGCCTCAGCGGAAATGGGCCTCAGCTCGCCTGGAAGGAGAACCTCCTGGATTTTCTCGAGTTGCGGCAGGTGCTCTCGACTTACGACGGGGACCTCAGGGACCCGCTCTGGTGGCCTCAGGAAAGGCCAGTCCACATGCGAGTTGCTCGGGCCTCTCGGGATTCCTCTCCCGTCGATGCCGGGCCTAAGTCTTGTGTGGAGTCGGTGCTGGAACCTGAGGATTCCACTCCAGTGCTGACATGGAACTTGGGTACTTCTGAAGTCTCCCCAGTGGAGTCAGTCCTCGTCTCGAGTCGGGACATGCACGTACGCTTTCTTCCCGAGCTGTAGCAGCAGTGTCACGCTTCCCTTCGCGTGGATCAAGGGATCTGTGGCTCTCCCACCAGGCTTTCCCACGAGGCTTTCCCACAGGGCTGTCCACGTGCCACCGTGGTGTGAGTCGATCCTCGTCCTGAAAGTCGAGGCAGTACAGGGAAAACAGGTTTCCCTGGAATGGACTGAGACATCTGGGGACTCTGGGAATGGTGGCACGACACTGGAGTCCTCTCGCCTTTCCTGTGGAGAGCGCCTCCTCTTGAGATGCGACGGGAACGCCGGGAATTCTTTCCCCACCACGCAGGGAGAGGATCCCTCCTCTCGAGCTAGGAGGCGGAAACGGGGCTCCTCTGGATGTGGGCAGGACTCTCGTGCTTCCTCTCGAGTGGAGACGGGTATGTCGGGGAACTTCTTGAGTTGCAGCAAGGGTTGAAGGACCCTTTGGAAGTTCCAGAGGTTAGGTGTGATTAGGCTCGAGACGCCTCAGCGGAAATGGGCCCCATCTCGCCTGGAGGGGAGAACCTCCTGGATTTTCTACGAGTTGCGGCAGGTGCTCTCGACTTACGTCGGGGACATCAGGGACCCGCTGTGGTGGCCTCAGGAAAGGCCAGTCCACATGCGAGTTGCTCGGGGGCCTCTCGGGATTCCTCTCTCTTCGATGCCGGGGCCTAAGGCCTAGTGTCAAGTCGGTGCCGGAACTGGAGGATTCCTCTCCAGTGCTGACATGGATCTTGGGGTACTTCTGGAGTCTCCCCAAGGGAGTCAGTCCTCGTCTCGAGAGGGGTATGCACGATCGCTTTCCTCCCGAGCTTTCGCAGGAGTGTCGCGCTTCCCTTCTCATGTATCAAGGGATCTGTGGCTTTCCCTCGAGGCTTTCCCAAGAGGCTTTCCCAAAGGGCTGTCCCACGTGCCACCGTGGTGTGAGTCGATCCTCGGCTTGAAAGTCGAGGCAGTGCATTGAAAGCAGGTTTCCTGGAATGGACTGAGACATCTGCGGGACTCTGCGAATGGTGGCACGACTCTGGAGTTCCTCTCGCCTTTCCTGTGGAGAGCGCCTCCTCTTGAGATGCGACGAGAACGCCCAGAATTCTTTCCAGACCACGCAGGGAAAGGATCCCTCCTCTCGAGCTAGGAGGCGGAAACGGGGCTCCTCTGGATGTGGGCGGAACTCTCGTGCTTCCTCTCGAGTGGAGACGGGTATGTCGGGGAACTTCTTGAGTTGCAGCAAGTTTGTGAATGACCCTTTGGAAGTTCCAGAGGTTAGGTGTGATTAGCCTCGAGACGCATCAGTGGAAATGGGCCTCATCTCGCCTGGAGGGGAGAACCTCCTGGATTTTCTCGAGTTGCGGCAGGTGCTCTCGATTTACGACGGGGACCTCAGGGACCCGCTCTTGTGGCATCAGGAAAGGCCAGTCCCCATGCGAGTTGCTCGGGGGCCTCTCGGGATTCCTCTCCCGTCGATGCCGGGGCCTAAGACCTTGTGTGGAGTCGGTACCGGAACCTGAGGATTCCTCTCCAGTGTGATATGGATCTTGGGGTACTTCTGGAGTCTCCCCAGGGGAGTCAGTCCTCGTCTCGAGTGGGGGCATGCACGTCGCTTTCCTCCCGAGCTGTAGCGGCTGTGTCGTGCTTCCCTTCGCGTGGATCAAGGGATCTGTGGCTTTCCCTCGAGGCTTTCCCATGAGGTTTTCCCACGAGGCTTTCCCACAGGGCTGTCCCACGTGCCACCGTGGTGTGAGTCGATCCTCGGCTTGAAAGTCGAGGCAGTGCAGGGAAAACAGGTTTCCCTGGAATGGACTGAGACATCTGGGGGACTCTGGGAATGGTGGCACGACCATGGAGTTCCTCTCGCCTTTCCTGTGGAGAGCGCCTCCTCTTGAGATGCGACGGGAATGCCGGGAATTCTGTCCCGACCACGCAGTGAAAGGATCCCTCCTCTAGAGCTAGGAGGCGGAAACGGGGCTCCTCTGGATGTGGGCGGAACTCTCGTGCTTCCTCTCGAGTGGAGACAGGTATGTCGGGGAACTTCTTGAGTTGCAGCAACGGGTGTGAAGGACCCTATGGAATTTCCAGAGGTTAGGTGTGAATAGCCTCGAGACGCCTCAGCGGAAATGGGCCTCATCTCGCCTGGAGGGGAGAACCTCCTGGATTTTCTGGAGTTGCGGCAGGTGCTCTCGACTTAAGATGGGGACCTCAGGGACCCGCTCTGGTGGCCTCAGGATAGGCCAGTCCCCATGCGAGTTGCTCGCGGGCCTCTCGGATTCCTCTCCCGACGATGCCAGGGCCTAAGATCTTGTGAGCAGTGAGTGCCGGATCCTGAGGATTCCTCTCCAGTGCTGACATGGATCTTGGGGTACTTCTGGAGACTCCCCAGGGGAGTCAGTCCTCGTCTCGAGTGGGGGTATGCACGTGCGTTTTCCTCCCGAGCTGTAGCAGCAGTGTCACGCTTCCCTTCTCCTGGATCAATGGATCAGGGGCTTTCCCTCGAGGCTTTCCCACGAGGCTTTCCCACGAGGCTTTCCCACAGGGCTGTCCCACGTGCCACCGTGGTGTGAGTCGGTCCTCGGCTTGAAAGTCGAGGCAGTGCAGGGAAAACAGTTTTCCCTGGAAAGGATTGAGATATCTGGGGGACTCTGGGAATGGTGGCTCGACCCTGGAGTTCCTCTCGCTGTTCCTGTGGAGAGCGCCTCCTCTTGAGATGGGACGGGAAAGCCGGGAATTCTTTCACAACTACGCGGGGAAGGATCCCTCCTCTCGAGCTAGGAGGCGGAAAAGGGGCTCTTCTGGATGTGGGTTGGACTCTCGTGCTCCCTCTGGAGTGGAGACGGGTATGTCAGGGAACTTCTTGAGTTGCAGCAAAGGTGTGAAGGACCCTTTGGAAGTTCCAGAGGTTATGTGTGATTAACCTTGAGACGCCACAGCGGAAATGGGCCTCATCTCGCCTGGAGGGGAGAACCTCTTTGATTTTCTCGAGTTACCCCAGGTGCTCTCGACTTACGACGGGGACCTCAGGGACCCGCTCTGGTGGTCTCAGGAAAGGCCAGTCCCCATGCAAGTTGCTCAGGGGCCTCTCAGGATTCCTCTCCCGTCGATGCCGGGGCCTGAGGCCTTGTGTGGAGTCGGTGCCGGCACCTGAGGATTCCTCTCCAGTGCTTACATGGATCTTGAGGTACTTCTGGAGTATCCCCAGGGGAGTCAGTCCTCGTCTCGAGTGGGGGCATGCACGTGCGCTTTCCTCCCGAGCTGTAGCAGCAGTGTCACGCTTTCCTTCGCGTGGATCATGGGATCTGTGGCGTTCCATCGAGGCTTTCCTCGAGGGTTTCCCACAAGGCTGTCCCTCGTTGCTTCGTGGTGTGAGTTGATCCTCGGCTTGAAAGTCGAGGCAGTGCAGGGAAAACAGGTTTCCCTGGAATGGACTGAGACATTTGGGGGACTCTGGGAATGGTGGCATGACCCTGGCGTTCCTTTCGCCTTTCCTGTGGAGAGCGCCTCCTCTTGAGATGAGACGGGAACGCCGGGAATTCTTTCCCGACCACGCAGGGAAAGGATCCCTCCTCTCCAGCTATGAGGCGGAAACGGGGCTCCTCTGGATGTGGGCGGGACTCTCGTGCTTCCTCTCGAGTGGAGACGGGTATGTCGGGGAACTTCTTGAGTTGCAGCAAGGGTGTGAAGGACCCTTTGGAAATTCCAGAGGATAGGTGTGATTAGCCTCGAGAGGCCTCAAGAAAATGGGCCTCATCTGGCCTGGAGGGGAGAACCTCCTGGATTTTCTCGAGTTGCGGCAGGTGCTGTCGACTTACGTCGGGGACTTCAGGGACCAGATCTGGTGGACTCAGGAAAGGCCAGTCCCCTTGCGAGTTGCTCGGGGGCCTCTTGGGTTTCCTCTCCCGTCGATTCCGGGGCCTAAGACCTTGTGTGGAGTCGGTGCTGGAACGTGAGGATTCCTCTCCAGTGCGGACATGGATCTTGGGTTCTTCTGGAGTCTCCCCAGGTTAGTCAGTCCTAGTCTCGAGTGGGGGCATGCACGTTCAATTTCCTCCCGATGCTGTGGAAGCAGTGTCACACTTCCCTTAGCATGTATCAAGGGATCTGCAGCTTTCCCTGGAGGCTTTCCAATGAGGCTTTCCCACGAGGATTTTCCTCAGGGCTGTCCCACGTGCCACCGTGGTGTGAGTCGATCTTCGGCTTCAAAGTCGAGGCAGTGCAGGGAAAACAGGTTTCCCTGGAATTGACAGAGACATCTGGGGGACTCTGGGAATGGTGGAACGACCCTGGAGTTTCTCTAGCCTTTCCTGTGGAGAGGGCCTCCTCTTGAGATGCGACTGGAACGCCGGGAATGCTTTCCAGACCACGCAGGGAAAGGATCCCTCCTCTCGAGCTATGAGGTGGAAACAGTGCTCCTCTGAAAGTGGGCGGGAAGATCTTGATACTCTCGAGTGGAGACGGGTATGTCAGAGAACTCCTTGAGTTGCAGCAAGGGTGTGAAGGACCCTTTGGAAGTTCCAGAGGTTAGGTGTGATTAGCCTCGAGATGCCTCAGCGGAAATGGGGCTCATCTCGCCTTTAAGGATGCCAAGATCCATGTCAGCACTGGAGAGGAATCCTCAGGTTCCGGCACCGAATCCACACAAGGTCTTAGGCCCCGGCATCGACGGGAGAGGAATCCCGAGAGGCCCCCGAGCAACTCGCATGGGGAATGGCCTTTCTTGAGGCCACCAGAGCGGGTCCCTCAGGTCCCCGTCTTAAGTCGATATCACCTGTCCCAACTCGAAAAAATCCAGGAGGTTCTCCCCTCCAGGCGAGATGAGGCCCATTTCCGCTGAGGCGTCTCGAGGCTAATCACACCTAAACCTCTGGAACTTCCAAAGGGTTCTTCACACCCTTGCTGCAACTCAAGAAGTTCCCCGACATACCTGTCTCCACTCGAGAGGAAGCACGAGAGTCCCGCCCACATCCAGAGGAACCCCGTTTCCGCCTCACAGCTAGAGAGGAGGTATCCTTTACCCTGCGTGGTCGGGAAAGAATTCCCGGTCTTCCCGTCACAACTCAAGAGGAGGCGCTCTCAACAGGAAAGGTGAGAGGAACTCCAGGGTCGTGCCACCATTCCCAGAGTACCCCAGATATCTCAGTCCATTCCAGGGAAACCTGTTTTCCCTGCACTGCCTCGACTTTCAAGCCGAGGATCGACTCACAGCACGGTGGCACGTGTGACAGCCCTGTGGGAAAGCCTCGTGAGAAAGCCTCATGGGAAAGCCTCGAGGGAAAGCCACTGATCCCTTGATCCACGCGAAGGGAAGAATGACACTGCTGCTACAGCTCGGAAGGAAAGCGCTCTTCAATGCCCCCACTCGAATGAGGACTGACTCCCCTGGGGAGACTCCCGAAGTACCCCAAGATCCATGTCAGCACTGGAGAGGAATCCTCAGGTTCCGGCACCGACTCCACACATCGTCTTAGGCCCCGGCATCGACGGGACAGGAATCCCGAGAGGCCCCCGAGCAACTCGCATGGGGACTGGGCTTTCCTGAGGCCACCAGAGCGGGTCCCTGAGGTCCCCGTCGTAAGTCGAGAGCACCTGCCGGAACTCGAGAAAATCCAGGAGGTTCTCCCCTCCAGGAGAGATGAGGCTCATTTGCGCTGAGGCCTCTGGAGGCTAATCACACCTAACCTCTGGAACTTCCAAAGGGTCCTTCACACCCTTGCTGCAACTCAAGAAGTTCCGCGACATACCCGTCTCCACTCAATAGGAAGCGCGTGAGTCCCGCCCACATCCAGAGGAGCCCCGTTTCCGCCTCCTAGCTCGAGAGGAGGGATCCTTTCCCTGCGTCGTGGGGAAAGAATTCCCCGCGTTGCCGTCGCATCTCAAGAGGAGGCGCTCTCCACAGGAAAGGCGAGAGGAACTCCAGGGTCGTGCCACCATTCCCAGAGTCCCCCAGATGTCTCAGTCCATTCCAGGGAAACCTGTTTTCCCTGCACTGTCTCGACTTTCAAGCCGAGGATCGACTCACACCACGGTGGCACGTGGACAGCCCTGTAGGAAAGCTCGTGGAAAGCCTCCGTGGGAAAGCCTCGAGGAAAGCCACAGATCCCTTGATCCACGCGAAGGGAAGCGTGACACTGCTGCTACAGCTCGGGAGGAAATCGCACGTGCATGCCCCCACTCGAGACGAGGACTGACTCCCTGGGGAGACTCCAGAAGTACCCCAAGATCCATGTCAGCACTGGAGAGGAATCCTCAGGATTCTGGCACCGACTCCACACAAGGTCTTAGGCCCCGGCATCGACGGGAGAGGAATCCCGAGAGGCCCCGAGCAACTCGCATGGGGACTGGACCTTTTCCTGAGGCCACCAGGAGCGGGTCCCTGAGGTCCCCGTCGTAAGTCGGAGAGCACCTGCCGCAACTCGAGAAAATCCAGGAGGTTCTCCCCTCCAGGCAGAGATGAGGCCCATTTCCGCTGAGGCGTCTCGAGGCTAATCACATCTGACAATCTGGAACTTCCAAAGGGTCCTTCACACCCTTGCTGCAACTCAAGAAGTTCCCCGACATACCCAGTCTCCACTCGAGAGGAAGCACGAGAGTCCCGCCCACATCCAGAGGAGCCCCGTTTCCGCCTCCATAGCTCGAGAGGAGGGATCCTTTCCCTGCGTGGTCGGGGAAAGAATTCCCGGCGTTCCCGTCGCATCTCAAGAGGAGGCGCTCTCCACAGGAAAGGCGAGAGGAACTCCAGGGTCGTGCCACCATTCCCAGAGTCCCCCAGATGTCTCAGTCCATTCCAGGGAAACCTGTTTTCCCTGCACTGCCTCGACTTTCAAGCCGAGGATCGACTCACACCACGGTGGCACGTGGGACAGCCCTGTGGAAAGCCTCTGGAAAAGCCTCGTGGGAAAGCCTCGAGGGAAAGCCACAGATCCCTTGATCCACGCGAAGGAAAGCGCGACACTGCTGCTACAGTCGGGAGGAAATGCGCACGTGCATGCCCCCCACTCGAGACGAGGACTGACTCCCTGGGGAGACTCCAGAAGTACCCCAAGATCCATGTCAGCACTGGAGAAGGAAATCCTCAGGTTCCGGCACCGACTCCACACAAGGTCTTAGGCCCCGGCATCGACGGGAGAGGAATCCCGTGAAGGCCCCCGAGCAACTCGCATGGGGACTGGCCTTTCCTGAGGCCACCAGAGCGGGTCCTGAGGTCCTCGTCGTAAGTCGAGAGCACCTGCCTGCAACTCGAGAAAATCCAGGAGGTTCTCCTCCTCCAGGACGAGATGAGGCCCATTTCCGCTGAGCCGTCTCGAGGCTAATCACATCTAACACTCTGGGAACTTCCAAAGGGTCCTTCACACCCTTGCTGCAACTCAAGAAGTTCCCCGACATACCCGTCTCCACTCGAGAGGAAGCACGAGAGTTCCGCCCACATCCAGAGGAGCCCCGTTTCCGCCTCCTAGCTCGAGAGGAGGGATCCTTTCCCTGCGTGTGGGGAAAGAATTCCCCGTGTTCCCGTCGCAACTCAAGAGGAGGTGCTCTCCACAGGAAAGGCGAGGAACTCCAGGGTCGTGCACCATTCCAGAGTCCCCCAGATGTCTCAGTCCATTCCAGGGAAACCTGTTTTCCCTGCCCTGCCTCGACTTTCAAGCCGAGGATCGACTCACACCACGGTGGCACGTGGGACAGCCCTGGATAAGACTCGTGGGAAAGCCCTGTGGGAAAGCCTAGTGTGAAAGTCACAGAGGAACTCGAGGGTCGTGCCACCATTCCCAGAGTCCGCCAGAAAATTCCTTGTCGGGAATTTTATTGGCCTTCCGCGTAAACCTAGCTATTCAGCCTTTTTCCTCCAGTTAATCTTCTTACTACCCTATAATTTCTTAATCTAATCTTACATTAATAAAATACACAAGACTTTCCACGTCAACGCCGTCCATCCGTCGAATTCCCTGGATGCAGCGTGGCTGGACACCGGCACACTGATATCTGGGGGACTCTTGGAATGATGGCACGACACTGGAGTTTCTCTCGCCTTTCCTGTGGAGAGCGCCTCCTCATGAGATGCGACGGGAACACCGGAATTCTTTCCGGAACATACAGGGAAAGGATACCTGACCGCGAGGTACGAGGCTGAAACGGGGCTCCTCTGGATGTGGTCGGACTCTTGTTCTTCCTCTCGAGTGA
>NW_017196017.1:0-8674 GCF_001704415.2 Capra hircus
GCTTTTTGGGTGCAAAAAATTGCAGCTTCTTGGCCTTTAAAGATTTTTTAAGATATAAAATGTCATGGCTGTTAGACAATAGACAAGACGTTTCTTAGATTGCTGAGAGACTAGCGGCAGCTCCTGGCCAACATATATACTGAAAAGGAGTTGGTGGATTAGAAAAGGTGGTATGCAGGATAAAAATGCTATAGAGTAAGAGGTGAGAGAGAGTTTAAAACCTTGGTGAATAGTGAGCTCCCCGTTGCTGGAAGTATTCAAGCAAAGATTAAATGGCTACTTGTCATCTAAAAGGGCTATAGACCAGATTTGGGTTATAAAAAGATCATTAAAAAAGCTTTTCTTGCTTCTTATATTTGGGTCTGCCAAAAGTTTTAAAACTGATAATGTCCTTTTAAAGCTGCTGAGAGATTGTTTACTAACTTTAAATGATTTCCAAAATTATTAGTTGATATTAATTGGATATGCCCAATTTAAAAACTGACTTTTGTAGATTTAAAGCCTTTTGTTTGATTGCTGAAAAAAAACAATCGCTAATCCAGTTCTAAGAAAAGTTGACTAGTGTGACACAGTTGGCTTTCGTTAAAGTGAATGAGGCTTTAAATGATCAGTTAATTAAGATTAATATTGCCAAAAAAGGAGATTAAATTATTCTTGCCACAAAATGTATACCTACAGGATGCTTGTGACAAGAGGGCCCATTGGTTCCATCTAATGACCCCAAAAAATAGTTTTATCTTATCCCAACTTGGTGGAACAATGGCCTGCTGCCTAAGAAAAATTACTGCCCATATTAATTTAAAAGATTAATTCAAGCATACTGATTTATTAAATTGTTTAGTAAAGAGCATCAAAAAATTGTAATTCCATATAACAAAAAACTTGATGCTTTTCAAATGTTTGATGATTGGCAGATTGCTATAGGAAAATTCTTGTGATCAGATCTTGCATCATTTACCGCTCACGTGCTTTGTTAATTCAAAAATTAAAAAAGGAGAAATTAAGTATAGTTTTCCCCCATCAGATTTTACAACATGTTCTCTTTGTAATAAGTTAAATGCTGATTCGTTTGGAACAGTAAAATAAAAAGCCATTGGTAAGCAAAAAGATCTCCAGATAACAAAAAGATCCCGACCCAGAATTTGCTGGCGGTCGAGGAAGTGTTTATATTTTTTCCACAGGGTGCAGATTCGTCAATTTGGATCCCGGACAGACTGATTCGCCACAAAAGAAAAAGGGAACTTCTCTGCCGCCACCGCCGCGGGAAACAGCCGTGCACCAAAAGCTGCGGGCGGGGCCAGCCTGACTGACGGAACCCAGTGCACCGCACTCGCAGCCCGTTACAGCGCCAGTGTCAGAGGGCGGGGTGAAGGCCGCTGCTCCCACCGGCAGAAGAGGCAAAGAAACATCAAGATCCCGGCGGGACTAACAGCTGCTGCAGCGCAAACTCCAACCAGAAAATGACTCTATTTACTCTATTTTGGCTTGTCTATCCTCTCCTTATGTTCTTCTTTTCACCAATGATTCCAGAAAACTTAACGTACCTAATGTAGGCGACTTGTCAACCATGGATGTTTTTCATCTTGTTTAACTCCTCAAAGTAATGTCTGCTCTTTTGTGGTTTTAAAGATGTCCTGTAACTGTAACAACTTATTGATATGATAATTATGTTCTTGCTGTGTTACAATAACTGTTATTGTTACTATGGCAGCGGTCATTGACTCAACAAGTGTAAATGCCCAATATGTTAAAAAAATCAAGTTTTAGGTGTTTTGGAACAGCTCAGATATTAGTTTAGACTTAGGGAAACTGCATAACCAGATTCAGACCTTGGAACACTCCGATTAGATTTTACCACCTCAGGAGAAGCCAATGACTTTTTCCACTCTTTCTCTAACTTCATTTCTGGAAAGACTATTCTGTCTACTCTTTATAATCTTGCTCCTCATAATCATTCTTCCCTGTATTGTCTAGATTCTTCGGCAGAGCATTCGGAATCTCGCGACAGAACTGCACCTGATTTTAAACATAAATGATTAATTATTTAAAATAAAACAGGGTGAGATGCTGGGAGCCAGTGTGAGGAATCCCGCCCGTGACAAGGTCATGAGGAAGGAAGCTGACATACGCAAGGCGTGCTCAGACTTCAGGGACCCCTCTGCAAATTCCTAAGCACGTACCCCAAAAAATCTGCCGGCTTTTTGTGCTCTGCTTTTCCACTCTTCTGACGTTTTCTGGAAAAAGTCAAATCAGGGCTTTAGTCTTCTGCATTTGAAAGAGTGTTTCAATCCAAAAAACCCCTCCGATGGCTTTCTAGCCTGCCTGCAGGACTCGTACAGCTGCGCATGTGATTGTTTGAAGCCTCCTGAGGCAGGAGGCACAGGAAGCTTAAAACATCCTAGGAATGTAGGAGCTTCCGAGGAGTCAAAATCTTTAGAATAGGACTGATTAAAGGTTTCATTTTTTGGGTCAATGCTTGCTGCTAAATTTTCATATCCTTTATTTTTAGATATAGTTGGTATATAGAAAAACAAGTAGTAGACCTGGTATTAGCAACATTAGATCTTTGAGTTAAGTACCTTCTTTGTTATATCCCACTGCACCTTTGTTCTATAGAGATGTAACTTTAATGCTTTAAGGAGATGCAGATTAAAAAAAAAAAAACTTCAGGGGAAACAAAATTATCATTCATTAAGGAAGAGAGCCAAAAAGTGTTAACAAGCCTCTTGGCCAAAAGATAATGTAAATCACCTGAGACCTTTTGTATACAAAATGATATACGGAAAGAATCTGGGTTGCGAACGCTACATAATTTTGTGTTACCCAATGATCTCCGTGTTTTATCAAAAGTATAAAAGGCCTTCTGAACAATAAAGGATGGGGCCAGTTTCTCGAACTAGTCTCTCGCCTGGTTTCTTGGACTCTGGCTCCCCCCATGTCTCTCTCTCTCTCTTCTTCTCTCCCCTTCCCTCTCTCTGCTCTTTACTTTAACTTCAGGCTGAATCTCCATCTGGGGCGCGGAGGCTCGCCAGGTCTACTTACTTGCCCCGGCTGTTAAGACCCGCACGAAAGGGAGCTTAAGGCGAGGCACCTTAGATATTCAAGCGGGCGCGCCGGTGGCCCAAACGTAGATGGTGCAAATTCCTTGTCTGGAATTTTATTGGCCTTCCACGTAAACCAAGCTATTCAGCCCTCTTCCTCCACTTAATCTTCTTACTACACTATAGTTTCTTAATCTAATCTTACATTAATAAACAAACAAGTCTTTCCAAGCCAACGCTGTCTACCCTTCGAATTACTGGATCCACTGGGGGTGGACCCCGGCAGGCACCGAATCCACACAAGGTCTTAGGCCCTGGCATCGACGGGAGAGGAACCCCGAGAGGGCCCTGAGTAACTCGCATGGGGACTGGTCTTTCCTGAGGCCACCAGAGCGGGTCTCTGAGGTCCCTGTCGTAAGTCGAGAGCACCTGACGCAACTCGAGAAAATCCAGGAGGTTCTCCCCTCCAGGCGAGATGAGGCCCATTTCTGCAGAGGCGACTCGAGGCTTATCACACCTGACCTCTGGAACTTCCAAAGGGTCCTTCACACCCTTGCTGCAACTCAAGAAGTTCCCCGACATACCCGTCTCCATTCGAGAGGAAGCACGAGAGTCCCGCCCACATCCAGAGGAGCCCCTTTTCCGCCTCCTAGCTCGAGAGGAGGTATCATTTCCCTCGTGGTCGGGAAAGAATTCCGGCGTTTCCCTCGCATCTCAAGAGGAGGCGCTCTCCACAGGAAAGGCGAGAGGAACTCCAGGGTCGTGCCACATTCCCAGAGTCCCCCAGATGTGTCAGTCCATTCCAGGGAAACCTGTTTTCCCTGCACTGCCTCGACTTTCAAGCCGAGGATCGACTCACACCACGGTGGCACGTGGGACGGCCGTGTGGGAAAGCCTCTTGGGAAAGCCTCGTGGGAAAGCCTAGAGGGAAAGCCCCTGATCCCTTGATCCCGCGAAGGGAAGCGTGACACTGCTGCTACAGCTCGGGAGGAATGCGCACGTGCATGCCCCCACTCGAGACGAGGACTGACTCCCCTGGGGAGACTCCAGGAGTACCCCAAGATCCACGTCAGCACTGGAGACGAATCCTCAGGTACTGGCACCGACTCCACACAAGATCTTAGGCCCGGCATCGACGGGAGAGGAATCCCGCGAGGCCTGCGAGCTACTCGCATGGGGACTGGCCTTTCCTGAGGCCACCGGAGCGGGTCCCTGAGGTCCCCATCGTAAGTCGAGAGCACCTGCCCCAACTTGAGAACATCCAGGAGGTTCTCCCCTCCAGGCGAGATGAGGCCCATTTCCGCTGAGGTGTCTCGAGGCTAATCACACCTAACCTCTGGAATTTCCAAAGGGTCCTTCACACCCTTGCTGCAACTCAAGAAGATCCCCGACATACCCGTCTCCACTCGAGAGGAAGCACGAGAGTCCCGCCCACATCCAGAGGAGCCCCGTTTCCGCCTCCTTGCTCGAGAGGAGGGATCCTTTCCCTGCGTGGTCGGGAAAGAATTCCCGGCGATTCCGTCGCATCTCAAGAGGAGGCGCTCTCCACAGGAAAGGCGAGAGGAACTCCAGGGTGGTGCCACCATTCCCAGAGTCCCCCAGATGCCTCAGTCCATTCCAGGGAAACCAGTTTTCCCTGCACTGCCTCGACTTTCAAGCCGAGGATCGACTCACAACACGGTGGCACGTGGGACAGCCCTGTGGGAAAGCCTCAGGGGGAAAGCCTTTTGGGAAAGCCTCGAGGGAATGCCCCAGATCCCTTGTTCCACGCGAAGGGAAGCGTGACACTGCTGCTACAGCTGGGGAGGAAAGCGCATGTACATGCCCCCACTCGAGACGAGGACTGACTCCCATGGGGAGACTCCAGACGTACCCCAAGATCCATGTCAGCACTGGAGAGGAATCCTCAGGTTCCGGCACTGACTCCACACAAGGTCTTAGGCCCCAGCATCGACGGGAGAGGAAACCCGAGAGGCCCCCGAGAGCCCACCGAGTAACTCGCATGGGGACTGGCCTTTCCTGAGGCCACCAGAGAGGGTCCCTGAGGTCCCCAACGTAAGTCGAGAGCACCTGCCGCAACTCGAGAAAATCCGGAGGTTCTCCCCTCCAGGCGAGATGAGGCCCATTTCCGCTGAGGCGTCTCGAGGCTAATCACACCTAAACTCTGGAACTTCCAAAGGGTACTTCACACCCATGCTGCAACTCAAGAAGTTCCACGACATACCCGACTCCACTAGAGAGGAAGCACGAGAGTCCCGCCCACATCCAGAGGAGCCCATATCCGCCTCCTAGCTCGAGAGGACGGATCCTTTCCCCGCGTTGTCGGGAAACAATTCCCGGCGTTCCCATCGCATCTCAAGTGGAGGCGCTCTCCACAGGAAAGGCGAGAGGAACTCCAGGGTCTTGCCACATTCCCAGAGTCCCCCAGATGTCTCAGTCCATTCCAGGGAAACCTGTTTTCCCTGCACTGCCTCGACTTTCAAGCCGAGGATCCACTCACACCACGGTGACACGTGGGACAGCCCTGTGGGAAAGCGTCGTGGGAAAGCCTCGTGGGAAAGCCTCGAGGGAAAGCCACAGATCCCTTGATCCACTCGAAGGGAAGCGTGACACGGCTGCTACAGCTGGGAAGGAAAGCTCATGTGCATGCCCCCACTCGAGACGAGGACTGACTCCCCTGGGGAGACTCCAGACGTACCCCAAGATCCATGTCAGCACTGGAGAGGAATCCTCAGGTTCCGGCCCTGACTCCACACAAGGTCTTAGGCCCAGCATCGACGGGAGAGGAAACCCGAGAGGCCCCCGAGAGGCCACCGAGTAACTCGCATGGGGACTGGCCTTTCCTGAGGCCACCAGAGAGGGTCCCTGAGGTCCCGACGTAAGTCGAGAGCACCTGCCGCAACTCGGGAAAATCCAGGAGGTTCTCCCCTCCAGGCGAGATGAGGCCCATTTCCGCTGAGGCGTCTCCAGGCTAATCACACCTAAACTCTGGAACTTCCAAAGGGTCCTTCACACCCATGCTGCAACTCAAGAAGTTCCCCGACATACCCATCTCCACTCGAGAGGAAGCACGAGAGTCCCGCCCACATCCAGAGGAGCCCCGTTTCCACCTCCTAGCTCGAGAGGAGGGATCCTTTCCCTGGATGCTCGGGAAAGAATTCCCGACGTTCAGGTCGCATCTCAAGGGGAGGCGCTCTCCACAGGAAAGGCGAGAGGAACTCCAGGGTCGTGCCACCGTTCCCTGAGTACCCCAGATGTCTCAGTCCATTCCAGGGAAACCTGTATTCCCTGCACTGCCTTGACTTTCAAGCCGAGGATCGACTCACACCACAGTGGCACGTGGGACAGTCCTGTGGGAAAGCCTCCTGGGAAAGCCTCGAGGGAAAGCCACAGATCCCTTGATCCACGCGAAGGGAAGCGGGACACTGCTGCTACAGCTCGGGAGGAAAGCGCACGTGCATGGCCCCACTCGAGACGAAGACTGACACCCCTGGGGAGACTCGAGAAGTACCCCAAGATCCATGTCAGCACTGGAGAGGAATCCTCAGCTTCCGGCACCGACTCCACACAAGGTCTTAGGCCCTGGCATCTACGGGAGAGGAATCCCGCGAGGCCCCAGAGCAACTCGCATGGGGCCTGGCCTTTCCTGAGGGCACCAGAGCGGGTCCCTGAGGTCCCCGTCGTAAGTCGAGGGCACCTGCCGCAACTCGAGAAAATCCAGGAGGTTCTACCCTCCAGGCGAGATGAGGCCCATTTCCGCTGAGGCGTCTCCAGGCTAATCACACCTAACCTATGGAACTTACAAAGGGTCCTTCACGCCCTTGCTGCAACTCAAGAAGCTCCCCCACACACCCGTCTCCACTCGAGAGGAAGCCCGAGAGTCCCGCCCACATCCAGAGGAGCCCCGTTACTGCCTCCTAGCTCGAGAGGAGGGATCCTTTCACTGAGTGGTCGGTCAAGTACTCCCGGAGTTCCCATCTCATCTCAAGAGGAGGCGCTCTCCACAGGAAAGGCGAGAGGAACTCCAGATTCGTGCACCCATTCCCAGAGGCCCCCAGATGTCTCAGTCCATTCCATGGAAACCTGTTTCTCCTGCACTGCCTCAACTTTCTAGCCTAGGATCGACAAACAACACGGTGGCACGTGGGACAGCCGTTTGGGAAAGTCTCGTGGGAAAGCCTCGTGGAAAAGACTCGTGGGAAAGCCTCGAGGGAAAGCCGCAGATACCTTGATCCACGCGAAGGGAAGCGTGACACTGCTGCTACAGCTCGGGAGGAAAGCGCACGTGCATGCCCCCACTCGAGATGAGGACTGACTCCCGTGGGGAGACTGGAGAAGTACCCCAAGATCCTTGTCAGCACTACAAAGGAATCCTCAGGTTCCGGCACCGACTCCACACAAGGTCTTAGGCCCTGGCATCGACGGGAGAGGAACCCCGAGAGGGCCCTGAGTAACTCGCATGGGGACTGGTCTTTCCTGAGGCCACCAGAGCGGGTCTCTGAGGTCCCTGTCGTAAGTCGAGAGCACCTGACGCAACTCGAGAAAATCCAGGAGGTTCTCCCCTCCAGGCGAGATGAGGCCCATTTCTGCAGAGGCGACTCGAGGCTTATCACACCTGACCTCTGGAACTTCCAAAGGGTCCTTCACACCCTTGCTGCAACTCAAGAAGTTCCCCGACATACCCGTCTCCATTCGAGAGGAAGCACGAGAGTCCCGCCCACATCCAGAGGAGCCCCTTTTCCGCCTCCTAGCTCGAGAGGAGGTATCATTTCCCTCGTGGTCGGGAAAGAATTCCCGGCGTTTCCCTCGCATCTCAAGAGGAGGCGCTCTCCACAGGAAAGGCGAGAGGAACTCCAGGGTCGTGCCACATTCCCAGAGTCCCCCAGATGTGTCAGTCCATTCCAGGGAAACCTGTTTTCCCTGCACTGCCTCGACTTTCAAGCCGAGGATCGACTCACACCACGGTGGCACGTGGACGGCCGTGTGGGAAAGCCTCTTGGGAAAGCCTCGTGGGAAAGCCTAGAGGGAAAGCCCTGATCCCTTGATCCCGCGAAGGGAAGCGTGACACTGCTGCTACAGCTCGGGAGGAATGCGCACGTGCATGCCCCACTCGAGAAAAGGACTGACTCCCATGGGGAGACTCCAGAAGTACCCAAGATCCATGTCAGCACTGAAGAGGAATTCTCAGGTTCCGGCGCTGACTCCACACAAGGTTTTAGGCCCAGAATCGACAGGAGAGGAAACCCCCCCGAGAGGCCCCGAGCAACTCGCAAGGGGACTGGCCTTTCCTGAGGCCCCCAGAGCGGGTCCCTGAGGTCCCCGTGGTAAGTCGAGAGCACCGGCCGCAACTCTTGAAATCCAGGAGGTTCTCCCTCCAGGTGAGATGAGGCCCTTTTCCGATGAGGCTCCTCGAGGCTAATCACACCTAACGCTGGAATTTCCCAAGGGTCCTTCACACCCTTGCTGCAACTCAAGAAGTTCCCCGTCATACGACTCCACTCGAGAGAAGGACGAGAGTCCCGCACATACAGAGGAGCCCCGTTTCATAGCTCTAGAGGAGGGATCCTTTCCTGCGTGTTCGGGAAGTATGGCGTTCCTCGCATTCCGCTCTCCGAAACGGGAGAGGAACTTCT
>NW_017196018.1:0-8674 GCF_001704415.2 Capra hircus
AGGGATTGGACTTTCCAAATGCCACCAGAGCAGGTACCTGAGGTCCCCGTCGTAAGTCGAGACACCTATCGCAACTCGAGAAAATCCTAGAGGTTCTCCTTTCCAGGCGATGAGGCCCATTTCCACTGAGGCGTTTCGAGGCCATTCACACCTAACCTCTGGAACTTACAAGGTCCTTCACACCCTTACTGCAACTAAAAAAAAGTTCCCGACATACCGTCTCCACTCGAGAGGAAGCTCGAGAGTCCGCCCACATCCAGAGGAGCCCGTGTCCGCCTCCTAGCTCGAGAGAGGGATCCTTTCCCTGCGTGTTCGGAAAGAATTCCCGGCGTTCCTGTCGCATCTCAAGAGGAGGCGCTTTCGACAGGAAGACGGAGGGAACTCCAGGGTCGTGACACCATTACCTGAGTCCCACAGATGTCTCAGTCCATTCCAGGGAAATGTGTTTTCCCTGCACTGCCTCGACTTTCAAGCCGAGCATCGACTCACACCACGGTGGCACGTGGGACAGCCCTATGGGAAAGCCCCGTGGAAAGCCTCGTGGTAAAGTCTCGAGGGAAAGCCACAGATCCCTTGATCCACGCGAAGGGAAGCGAGACTCTGCTGCTACAGCTCTGGAGGAAAGCGCACGTGCATGCCCCCACTCGGGACGAGGACTGACTCCCCTGGGGAGACTCCAGAAGTACCCCAGGATCCATGTCAGCACTGGACAGAAATCCTCAGGTTCCGGCACCGACTCCACACAAGATCTTAGGCCCCGGCATTGACGAGAGAGGAATCCCGAGAGGCCCCCGAGCAACTCGCATGGGGACTGGCCTTTCCTGAGGCCACCAGAGTGACTCCCCAGGGGAGTGGGTCCCTAGCAGTGTCATGCTTCCTTCGCGTGGATCAAGGGATCTGTGGCTTTCCCTCGAGGCTTTCCCACGACGCTTTCCCACGAGGCTTTCCAGTGGGCTGTCCCACGTGCCACCGTGGTGTGAGTCGATCCCTAGGCTTGAAAGTCAAGGCAGTGCAAGGAAAACAGGTTTCCCTTGAATGGACTGAGACATCTGTGGACTCGGGAATGGTGGCACGACACTGGAGTTCCTCTCTCGTTTCCTTGGAGAGTGCCCCGAGCAACTTGCATGGGGACTGGCCTTTCATGAGCAACAGAGCGGGTCTCTGAGGTCCAAGTCGTAAGTCGAGAGCTCCTGCTGACTCGAGAAAATCCAGGAGGTTCTCCCCTCCAGGCGAGATGTGGCCCATATCCGCTGACGCGTCCGAGGCTAATCAACAAGCGTCTGGAAACTAACAAACGGGCTTCAAACCCTAGCTGCAACTCAAGAAGTTCCCCGAAATACCTCTCCACTCGAGAGGAAGCAGGAGAGTCCCGCCCACATCAGAGAGCCCCGTTTACTGCCTCCTAGCTCGAGAGGAGGGATCCTTTCACTGAGTGCGGTCAAGAATTCCCGGCGTTCCCGACTCATCTCAAGAGGAGGCGCTTCCACAGGAAAGGCGAGAGGAACTCCAGTTCGTGCACCATTCCCAGAGTCCCCAGATGTCTCAGTCCATTCCAGGGAAACCTGTTTTCCCTGCACTGCCTCGACTTTCAACGAGGATCCACTCACACCACGGTGGCACTTGGAACAGCCCTGGGAAATCCTCGAGGGAAAGCCACAGATCCCTTGATCCATGCAAAGGAAGCGTGACACTGCGCTGCTACAGCTCGGGAGGAAAGCGCACGTGCATGCCCCACTCGAGACGAGGACTGACTCCCCTGGGGAGACTCCAGAAGTACCCCAAGATCCATGTCAGCACTGGAGAGGAATCCTCAGGTTCCGGCACCGACTCCACACAAGGTCTTAGCCCCGGCATCGACGGGAGAGAAATCCGAGAGGCCCCCGAGCAACTCGCATGGGGACTGGCCTTTCCTGAGGCCACCAGAGCGGGTCCCTGAGGTCCCCGTCGTAAGTCGAGAGCACCTGCCCAACTCGAGAAAATCCAGGAGGTTCTCCCCCTCCAGGGGAGATGAGGGGCCAATTTCCGCTGAGGCGTCTCCAGGCTAATAACACCTAACCTCTGGAACTTCCAAAGGGTCCTTCACACCATTGCTGCAACTCAAGAAGTTCCCCGACATACCCGTCTCCACTCGAGAGGAAGCACGAGAGTCCCGCCCACATCCAGAGGAGCCCCGTTTCCGCCTCCTAGCTCGAGAGGAGGGATCCTTTCCCTGCGTGGTCGGGAAAGAATTCCCGGCGTTCCCGTCGCATCTCAAGAGGAGGCGCTCTCCACAGGAAAGGCGAGAGGAACTCCAGGGTCGTGCCACCATTCCCAGAGTCCCCAGATGTGTCAGTCCATTCAGGGAAACCTTTTTCCCTGCACTGCCTCGACTTTCAAGCCGAGGATCGACTCACACCACGGTGGCACTTGACAGCCCTGTGGGAAAGCCTCGTGGGAAAGCCTCGTGGGAAAGCCTCGAGGGAAAGCCCCTGATCCCTTGATCCTCGCGAAGGGAGGCGTGACACTGCTGCTACAGCTCGGAAGGAAAGCGCACGTGCATGCCCCACTCGAGACGAGGACTGACTCCCCTGGGGAGACTCCAGAAGAAGCCCAGGATCCATGTCAGCACTGGAGAGGAATGCTCATGACCGGCACCGACTCCACACAAGATCTTAGGCCCCGGCATCGTCGGGAGAGGAATCCCGAGAGGACCCCGAACAACTCGCATCGGGCATGGCCTTTCCTGAGGCCACCAGAGCGGGTCCCTGAGGTCCTCGTCGTAAGTCGAGAGCACCTGCCACAACTCGAGAAAATCCAGGAGGTTCTCCCCTCCAGGCGAGATGAGGCCCGTTTCCGCTGAGGCGTCTCGAGGCTAATCACACCTAACCTCTGGAACTTCCAAAGGGTCCTTCACACCCTTGCTGCAACTCAAGAAGTTCCCCGACATACCCGTCTCCACTCGAGAGGAAGCACGAGAGTTCTGCCCACATCCAGATGAGCCCCGTGTCCGCCTCCAGCTCGAGAGGAGGGATCCTTTCCCTGCGTGGTCGGGAAAGAATTCCAGGCGTTCCCGTCGCATCTCAAGAGGAGGCCCTCTCCGCCGGAAAGGCGAGAGGATCTCCAGGGTCGTCCACCATTACCTGAGTCCCACAGATGTCTCAGTCCATTCCAGGGAAACCTGTTTTCCCTGCACTGCCTCGACTTTCAAGCCGAGGATCGACTCACACCATGGTGGCTCCTGGGACAGCCTTGTGGGAAAGCCACGTGGGAAAGCCTCGTGGGAAAGCCTCGAGGAAAGCCACAGATCTCTTGATCCACGCAAAGGGAATCGTGACACTGCTGCTACAGCTCGGGAGGACAGCGCACGTGCATGCCCCCACTCAAGATGAGGACTGACTCCCCTGGGAGACTCCAGAATTACCCAAAGATCCATGTCAGCACTGGAGAGGAATCCTCACGTTCCGGCACCAACTCCACACAAGACCTTAGGTCCCGCATTAACGGGAGGGAATCACAAGAGGCCCCCGAGCAACTCGCATGGGGACTGGCCTTTCCTGAGGCCACCAGAGCGGGTTCCTGAAGTCCCCGTCGTAAGTCTAGAGCGCCTGCCACAACTCGAGAAAATTCAGGAGGTACTCCCCTCCAGGCGAGATGAGGCCCATTTCCCAGAGGCGTCTCGAGGCTAATCACACCTAACCTATGGAACTTCCAAAGGGTCCTTCACACCCTTGCTGCAACTCAAGAAGTTCCCTGACATACCCGTCTTCACTCGAGAGGAAGCACGAGAGTCCGCCCACATCCAGAGGAGCCCCGTTTCCGCCTCCTAGCTCGAGAGGAGGGATCCTTTCCCTGCGTTGTCGGAAAAGAATTCCCGGTGTTCCGTCGCATCTCAAGAGGAGGCCCTCTCCGCCGGAAAGGCGAGAGGATCTCCAGGTCGTGCCACCATTCCCTGAGTGCCCCAGATGTCTCAGTCCATTCCAGGGAAATCTGTTTTCCCTGCACTGCCTCGACTTTCAAGCCGAGGATCGACTCACACCACGGTGGCACGTGGGACAGCCCTGTGGGAAAGCCTCGTGGGGAAAGCCTGGTGGGAAAGCCTCGAGGGAAAGCCACAGATCCCTTGATCCCCGCGAAGGGAAAGCATGACACTGCTGCTACATCTCGGAGGAAAGCGCACGTGCATGCCACTCGAGACGAGGACTGACTCCCCTGGGGAGACTCCAGAAGTACCCAAGATCCATGTCAGCACTGGAGGGGAATCCTCAGCTTCCGGCCCCGACTCCACACAAGGTCTTAGGCCCCGGCATCGACGGGAGAGGAATCACGAGAGGCCCCCTAGCAACACGCATGATAACTGGCCTTTCCTGCGGCGCCAGAGCGGGTCCCTGAATCCCCGTCGTAACTCGAGAGCACCTGCTGAAACTCGGGAATATCCAGGAGCCTCTCCATTCCAGGCGACATGAGGCCCATTTCCGCTGAGGCATCTCGAGACTAACCACACCTAACCTCTGGAACTTCCAATGGGTCCTTCACACCCTTGCTGCAACTCAAGAAGTTCCCCGACATACCCGTTCCTCTTCACGTTCTGCCATAATGGTGGTGTCATCTGCATATCTAAGTTGATTGATATTTCTACCGGCAATCTTGATTCCAGCTTATGTATCTTCCATCCCAGCATTTTTCATGATGTACTCTGCATAGAAGTTAAATAAACATGGGTGACAATATACAGCCTTGACATACTCCTTTTCCTTTTTGGAACCAGTCTGTTGTTCCATGTCCTGCTCTAAACTGTTGCTTCCTGACCTTCATCCAGATTTCTCAAGAGCAGGTTAGGTGTCTGGTATTCCCATCTCTTTCAGAATTGTGGCTAAAACACACAGTATAAGGACCTTTCCGATGTCAGGCCAAGGAATTGTGTTTCCAGTTCATTGAGCCACACCTGATCACTGAGCACAAATTCATGAATCTGTTCCTCAAGGAGAATGATATTCTTTTTTATACAAACTTAGTTACCTATTTATTACCTACCTAATTGTTCCATCTGCTGTGAAATCCCACCCCCTTACTTTGTGGCAAATCTGCTAACACCCTGCCTCACTGTGGGAGGGTCTCCCATAGAAAATTCATAAGGACAACAACTTGGGAACGTGGGTTACCCGTAATATGAGTAAGTCTGCCGGAAGCAAGCCCATCCACGTACAGTCAGTCTCTATGATCCATTTTGAAAGGTTCTCTTCAAGAGTTTGTTGTTTCTTTCCACCATTCCAGAACACTGGGCCTATATGCTGTATGTAATTTCCACTGATATTTAGAGCTTCACATACCTGTTAATTAACGCTCGGCTACAAAGACAGGGCATTGTCGATTCTATACTGGTTGGAAACCCAAGTCTGGGAATTATTTCTCAAATCAGCGAGCTACTTCATTTCTTTTTCAGATCAGGTAGGGAAGGCCTCTGCCCAACCGGAGAAGGTACCTACTATTCTAGTAAGTCATGATAACAGGTGACTGCCTTTGCTTCCCCGAAGGACACTCGCTTTCCCTGCATCCTGAGAACTCCACGTCTCAGCCAGTTGGAAAAGCGCTTCTTGGAGGTCATTATTCAGGGGCAACTTCCCCTGGAGCCCGGGGCCATAGGGAGCGGACACTCCCAGGAAAGGCAGAGCCACAGCCACACATCTGTCCCATCCCCTTTGCTCTGTAGGAGAGCTCTAGTGAGCCTAGGTCTGTCAGGAAAATTCTTGGCTCCTATGGGGACATTCTATGTGTGAAACTGCATCCAGGACCTAGGGCCACAGGGTGCCTGTTTCTCTCGGGGGCGGAGGGTGTGGGGGCCTGAAGCAGTGCGGCCAGCAACAGCTTCCACATCCATCCAATTTGCTTTTCTTACCTCTGATAGAACTAGCTTTGTTCCAGCCTTTGGCAATTTGGAGGCAAGCGGGCCCCACTTCCTCCCCAAGGAGGCATGGGACCTACTTTGAGTGGAAAGGCCCCTCACGGAGCTGAACCCAGGAAGGCACCCAGTCATGTCTGACACATTCCTGCATCCTGCTTCTTCATGAGCAATACCGCTATAAGCTAGGCATGTCTTTCCAAGGCTCAGAAAGGACAGGGGAGATGCATGGTGCTGCCTCTGGAATTTCGGTCCTCTGAGCAGACCTGGAGGTCTCCCCTTGAAGGAGCTAACCAGTTTCTTCCAAATACAGGCTTGCAAACACACACTGGGTGGCTGCCTCTTCTTCCCTGAAGGACGATCACTTTCCCCGCATCCTGTGAACTCTGCATCCCAGCCTGCTGAAAAAGCGCTTCTTGGAGAGTCATTTTTCAAGGACAATTTTCCCTGGAGCCCAGGGCCGTAGGGAGGCCCCATGCTCGCTGGGAAAGGCAGAGTCACATCCACAGTCTGTTCTACCCCTTTTGCCCTGTAGGAGAGCTCTAGTGAGCCTAGGTCTGTCAGGAAAATTCTTGGCTCCTATGGGGACACACCCTGTGTGTTAACCTGCATATCGGACCTAGGGGCCACAGGGCGCCTGTTCCTCTCGGGGGGGACCCTGAAGTGGTGCGGCCCAGCAACAGCCTGAACATCCATCCGATTGCTCTTTTCTTCCTTCTGATAGAGCTAGCTTTGCTTCTCGCTTTGGCATTTCGGAAGCCAGGGGGAGCCCCACCGCTGTTGTCCTGGGGTCTATTGGAGGTACCGGTCTATTGGACCCCAGCATGGCACCCGACCCCCCTCAGACACACTCCCGCAGCCTCCTTCCCCATGGGCAGGACTGTTCTGACCTAGGAATGTGTTCCCAAGGCTCAGAAAATGCAGGGAGACACACGGCCCTGACTCTGGAACTGAGGCCGTTGGAGCAGGCCTGGAGGTCTGACGTCTGAGACGCCAAACACTTGCTGCAAGATACAGGTGTGAAAACACACTCTCTGGGGCTGCCTTTCCTTCCTCCAAGGAAGAGAGCTTTTCCAGTCTCCTCCGTGCTGAGTCATACAAGGCTGCAAAGGTCTGGCTTCGAGGGCATTTCTCAGCGGCAATGGCCCCTGAGGCCCTGCACCCAGGGAGGGATCCTACCCTCCCAGGGAAGTCAAAGCAACCTCCAAACAGCTGTTCTCTCATGTTTCCTCTGCAGGAGGGAGCTAGTGAGCCCAGGTCTGTCTGGAACGTTCTTGGATCCTGCGGGAAATCATCCTGGGAGCCCACCTGGATACCAGTCGTAGGGGCTAAAATTCGCATTTTCCTTCCTTGGAGCCCCTAACGCAGTACAGCCTAGCAACTGCTTGAAAATCCATCCTGTTGCTGTTTTCTTCCCTCTGACAGAGCGAGCTTTGCTCCCCATTTGGGATTTCAGAAGCAAGGTGGTGGCCTGCAACTCCTTGCCTGGGGTCCATTGGAGGTGCAAGGTGCCCTCGACCAGGTGACCCCAGCATGACACCTGGCCCCCTCAGACACACTCCCGCAGCCTGCTTCCCCCCATGGCAGGACTGCTCTCACCTAGGAATGTGTTTGCAAGGCCAGGAAACTGCAGGGAGACACAAGGCCCTGATTCTGGCATTGAGTCTGTTGGAACAGGCCTGCAGGTTCTGTCTAACAAGCCAAACACTTGCTGCAAGATACAGCCTGAAAAACACTCTTGGTCTGCCTTTCCTTCTCCAAGGAAGAGAGTTTTCTCAGCCTCCTGTGGGCTGAGAGTCACACAGGGCTGAAAAGCACTTGCTGGGAGATTCTTTTCATTGGCCATGGCCCCTGAGCCCTGTGCTCAGGGAGGGCTCCCTCCCTCCCAGGGAAAGTCAAAGGAAGCTCCAAACGGCTGTTCAATCATGTTTCTGAGAGAGTCATTGCCAAGGCAGGTTTATAAGAAGTTCAAGGGTCCCCAAGGAGAGAGGGGTCTAGAATTCTCAAGGAGGAAGGAAGGACAAACTGTTTTTCCCTCTACATTCCTTAGGATTATATAACAATCATGCATCCTTCTTGAGGACGGTCTCTGGAAAAAACCTTCTGGCTAATCCTGTTATCTTAAAATGTAAATTATGGGAGTAGGTCTAGTGAGTCTTTACAACCTCCAGACATTCTTTTGTTCGTTGTCATAACTTATTGGAGAGTATATAACTCCATTACTAACACTAGCAAGGGGGTACGCTTTCTGCCCCTTGTGATGTCTCTGTCAGAAGCTTTCTCTATCTCCTTTCTCCTTTAATAAAACTCTATTGCACAAAAGCTCTGAGCAATCAAGCCTCGTCTTTGGCCCTGGATTGAATTCTTCTCCTCCATAAGCCAAGAATCCCAGCATCTTTTCGTGGTTCAGCAACAATATTTCATTTCCTCTGCAGGAGAGAGCTAGTGAGCTTAGGTCTGTCTGGAACATTCGATCCTGTGGGGAAAATATCCTGTGCACACATCTGGATACTGGGCTAGAGGCCAAAATTCGCATTTCTTTCCCGGGGAGCCCTAACGTGGTGTGACTTAGCAACTGCTTGAAAATCCATCCCATTGCTGTTTTCCTCCTTCTGACAGAGCTAGCTTTGTTCCCTGCTTTGGATGTCTCAACCGAAGGCCGGTCCATAGCTACTCGCCTGGGGCCCATTGGATGTGCAAGGTGCCCTCGACTAGGTGACCCTAGCATGGCACTCAGCCCGCTCAGACACACTCCCGAGGCTTCTTTCTCATGGGAAGCACTGCTCCAACCTAGGAATG
>NW_017196019.1:0-8674 GCF_001704415.2 Capra hircus
TGGTTTGAGTGGATCCTCGGCTTCAAAGTCGAGGCAGTGCAGGGAAACAGGTTTCCTGGAATGGACTGAGACATCTGGGGGACGCTGGGAATGGTGGCACGACCCTGGAGTTCCTCTCGCCTTCCTGTGGAGAGCGCCTCCTCTTGACATGCGACGGGAACGCGGGAATTCTTCCCCACCACGCAGGAAAGGATCCTCCTCCGAGCTAGGATCGAAACGGGTCTCCTCTGATGTGGCGGGACTCTCGTGCTTCCTCTCAAGTGGAGACGGTATGTCGGGGAACTTCTTGAGTTGCAGCAAGGGTGTGAAGGACCCTTTGGAAGTTCCAGATGTTAGATGTGATTAGCCTCCAGACGCCTCAGCGGAAATGGGCCTCATTTCGCCTGGAGGGTAGAACCTCCTGCATTTTCTCAAGTTGCGGCAGGTGCTCTCGACTTACGCCGGGACCTCAGGGACCCGCTCTGGTGCCTCAGGAAAGTCCAGTCCGCATGCGAGTTGCTCGGGGGCTCTCGGATTCCTCTCCGTCGATGCCGGGCTAAGACCTTGTTTGGAGTCGGTGCGGAACTGAGGATTCCTCTCCAGTGCTGACATGGATCTTGGGTACTTCTGTAGTCTCCACAGGGGAGTCAGTCCTCGTCTCGATTGGGGCATGCACGTGCGCTTTCCTCCCAAGCTGTAGCAGCAGTGTCGCTTCCCTTGACGTGGATCAAGGGATCTGTTGGCTTTCACTCCAGGCTTTCCCACGAGGCTTTCCCACAGGGCTGTCCCACGTGCCACCGTGGTGTGAGTTGATCCTCGGCTTGAAAGTCGAGGCAGTGCAGGGAAAACAGCTTTCCTGGAATGGACTGAGACATCTAGGGACTCTGGAATGGTGACACGACCCTTGAGTCCTCTCGCTTTCCTGTGGAGAGCGCCTCCTCTTGAGATGCGACGGGAACGCCGGAATTCTTCCCGACCCGCAGGAAAGGATCCCTTGTCTTCAGCTATGAGGCGGAAAAGGGGCTCCTCTGGATGTAGGCGGACGCTCGTCTTCCTCTCGAGTGGAAGATGGGTATGTCGAGGAACTTCTTGAGTTGCAGCAAGGGTGTGAAGGACCCTTTGGAAGTTCCCGATGTTAGATGTGATTAGACTCGAGACGCCTCAGCGGAAATGGGCCTCATCTCGTCTGGAGGGGAGAACCTCCTGGATTTTCTCGAGTTGCGGCAGGTGCTTTCGCATTACGATGGGGACCTCAGAGACCCGCTCTGGTGGCCTCAGGAAAGGCCAGTCCCCATGCGAGTTGCTCGGGGGCCTCTTGGGATTCCTCTCCCGTCGATGCCGGGCGCCTAAGACCTTGTGTGGAGTCGGTGCCGAAACCTGTGGATTCCTCTCCAGTGCTGACATGGATCTTGGGGTACTTCTGGAGTCTCCCCAGGGGAGTCAGTCCTCGTCTCGAGTGGGGGCATGCACGTGCTCTTTCCTCCCGAGCTTTAGCAGCAGTGTCACTCTTCCCTTCGCGTGGATCAAGGCATCAGGGGCTTTCCCTCGAGGCTTTCCCACGAGGCTTTCCCACGAGGCTTTCCCACAGGACTGTCCCACGTGCCACCGTGGTGTGAGTCGATCCTCAGCTTGAAAGTCGAGGCAGTGCAGGGAAAACAGTTTTCCCTGGAATGGACTGAGACATCTGGGGGACTCTGGGATTGGTGGCACGACCCTGGAGTTCCTCTCGCCTTTCCTGTGGAGAGCGCCTCCTCTTGAGATGCGACAGGAACACGCAGGAATTCTTTCCCGAACACGCAGGAAAAGGATCCCTCCTCTCGAGCTAGGAGGCAGAAACGGGGCTCCTCTGGATGTGGCAGGAAGCTCTCGTGCTTCCTCTCGAGTGGAGAGGAGTAATGTCGGGAACTTCTTGAGTTGCAGCAAGGGTGTGAAGGACCCTTTGGAAGTTCCAGATGTTAGGTGTGATTTAGCCTCGAGACGCCTCAGCGGTAAATGGGCCTCAACTCGCCTGGAGGGGAGAACCTCCTGGATTTTCTCGAGTTGCGGCAGGTGCTCTCGACTTACGACGGGGACCTCAGGGACCCGCTTCTGGTGGCCTCAGGAAAGGCCAGTCCCCATGCGAGTTGCTCGGGGGCCTCTCGGGATTCCTCTCCCGTCGATAGCCGGGGCCTAAGACCTTGTGTGGAGTCGGTGCCTGAACCTGAGGATTCCTCTCCAGTGCTGACATGGATCTTGGGGTACTTCTGGAGTCTCCCCAGGGGAGTCAGTCCTCGTCTCGAGTTGGGGGCATGCACGTGCGCTTTTCCTCCCGTAGCTGTAGCAGCAGGGTCGCGCTTCCCTTCGCGTGGATCAAGGGATCTGTGGCTTTCCCTCGAGGCTTTCCCACGAGGCTTTCCCACGAGGCTTTCCCACAGTGCTGTCCCACGTGCCACCGTGGTGTGAGTGGATCCTCGGCTTCAAAGTCGAGGCAGTGCAGGGAAAACTGGTTTCCCTGGAATGGACTGAGACATCTGGGGGACTCTGGGAATGGTGGCACGACCCTGGAGTTCCTCTCGCCTTTCGATGGAGAGCGCCTCCTCTTGAGATGCGACGGGAACGCGGGGAATTCTTTCCCCACCACGCAGGGAAAGGATCCCTCCTCTCGAGCTAGGAGTCGGAAACGGGTCTCCTCTGGATGTGGGCGGGACTCTCCGTGCTTCTTCTCCGAGTGGAGACGGGTATGTCGGGGAACTTCTTGAGTTGCAGCAAGGGTGTGAAGGACCCTTTGGAAGTTCCAGATGTTAGATGTGATTAGCCTCCAGACGCCTCAGCGGAAATGGGCCTCATCTCGCCTGGAGGGTAGAACCTCCTGCATTTTCTCGAGTTGCGGCAGGTGCTCTCACTTACGACAGGGACCTCAGGGACCCGCTCTGGTGGCCTCAGGAAAGGCCAGTCCGCATGCGAGTTACTCGGGGCCTCTCGGGATTCCTCTCCGGTGATGCTGGGGCCTAAGATCTTGTGTGGAGTCGGTGCCGGAACCTGAGGATTCCTCTCCAGTGCTGACATGGATCTTGGGGTACTTCTGGAGTCTCCCCAGGGGAGTCAGTCCTCGTCTTGAGTGAGGGCATGCACGTGCGATTTCCTCCTGAGCTGTAGCAGCAGTGTCACACTTTCCCTTCGCGTGCATCAAGGGATCTGTGGCTTTCCCTCTAGGCTATCCCAGGAGGCTTTCCGATGAGGCTTTCCCACAGGGCTGTCCCACGTGCCACCATTTTGTGAGTCGATCCTCGGCTTGAAATTCGACGCAGTGCAGGGAAAACAGTTTTCCGTGGAATGGAACTGAGATATCTGGGGGACTCTGGGAATGGTGGCACGACCCTGGAGTTCCTCTCGCCTTTCCTGTGGAGAGCGCCTCCTCTTGAGATGCGACGGGAACACCGGGAATTCTTTCCCGACCACGCAGGGAAACGGATCGCTCCTCTCGAATGGTGCCCGGGACTCTCGTGCTTCCTCTCGAGTGGAGACGAGTATGTCGGGGAACTTCTTGAGTTGCAGCAAGGGTTGAAGGACCCTTTGGAAGTTCCCAGATGTTAGATGTGATTAGCCTGGAGAGGCCTCAGCGGAATTGGGCCTCATATCGCCTGGAGGGGAGAAACTCCTGGATTTTCTCGAGTTGCGGCAGGTGCTCTCGTCTTACGACGGGGGCCTCAGGGACCCGTTCTCGGTGGCCTCAGGAAAGGCCAGTCCCCATGCGAGTTGCTCGGGGCCTCTCGGGATTCCTCTCCCGTCGATGCCGGGGCCTAAGACCTTGTGTGGAGTCGGTGCCGGAACCTGAGGATTCCTCTCCAGTGCTGACATGGATCTTGGGGAACTTCTGGAGTCTCCCCAGGTAAGTCAGTCCTCGTCTCTAGTGGGGGCATGAACGTTCGCCTTCCTCCCGAGCTGTAGTAGCAGTGTCACGCTTCCCTTCGCATGCATCAAGTGATATGTGGATTTCCCTCGTGGCTTTCCCACGAGGCTTTCCCACGAGGCTTTCCCACAGGGCTTCCAACATGCCACCGTGGTGTGAGTCAATCCTCGGCTTGAAAGTCGAGGCAGTGCAGGGAAAACAGGTTTCCCTGGAATGGACTGAGACATCTGGGGGACTCTGGGAATGGTGGCACGACACTGGAGTTCCTCTCGCCTTTCCTGAGGCGAGCGCCTCCTCTTGAGATGCGACGGGAACGCGGGGAATTCTTTCCCCACCACGCAGGGAAAGGATCCCACCTCTCGAACTAAGGAGGCTGAAACGGGGCTCCTCTGGATGTGGGCGGGACTCTCGTGCTTCCTCTCGAGTGGAGACGGGTATGTGGGGGAACTTCTTGAGTTTAAGCAAGGGTGTGAAGGACCCTTTGGAAGTTCCAGATGTTAGATGTGATTAGCCTCGAGGCGCCTCATGGGAAATGGGCCTCATCTCGCCTGGAGAGCAAAACCTCCTGGATTTTCTCGAGTTGCGGCAGGTGCTCTCGACTTACGACGGGGGCCTCAGGGACCCGCTCTGGTGGCCTCAGGAAAGTCCAGTCCCCATGCGAGTTGCTCGGGGGCCTCTCGGTATTCCTCCCCGTCGATGCCGGGGCCTAAGACCTTGTGTGGAGTTGGTGACGGAACCTGAGGATTCCTCTCCAGTGCTGACATGCATCTTGGGCTACTTCAGGAGTCTCCCCAGGGGAGTCAGTCCTCGTCTCGAGTGGGGCATGCACGTGCGCTTTCCTCCCTAGCTGTAGCAGCAGGGTCGCGCTACCCTTCGCGTGGATCAAGGGATCTGTGGCTTTCCCTTGAGGCTTTCCCACGAGGCTTTCCCAAGAGGCTTTCCCACAGGGCTGTCCCACGTGCCACCGTGGTTGTGAGTGGATCCTCGTCTTCAAAGTTCGACGGCAGTGCAGGGAAAACAGGTTTCCCTGGAATGGACTGAGACATCTGGGGGACTCTGGGAATGGTGGCACGACCCCTGGAGTTCCTCTCGGCCTTTCCTGTGGAGAGCGCCTCCTCTTGAGATGCGACGGGAACGCCGGGGAATTCTTTCCCCACCAAGCAGGAAAGATCCCTCCTCTCGAGCTAGGAGTCGGAAACGGGTCTCCTCTGAATGTGCCCGGGACTCTCGTGCTTCTTCTCCAGTGGAGACGAGTATGTCGGGGAACTTCTTGAGTTGGCAGCAAGGGTGTGAAGGACCCTTTGGAAGTTCCAGATGTTAGATGTGATTAGCCTGCAGACGCCTCAGCAGGAAATGGGCCTCATACTCGCCTGGAGGGGTAGAATCTCCTGGCATTTTCTCGAGTTGCGGCAGGTGCTCTCGACTTACGACAGGGACCTCAGGGACCCGCTCTGGTGGCCTCAGGAAAGGCCAGTCCCGCATGCGAGTTGCTCGGGGGCCTCTCGGGATTCCTCTCCCGTCGATGCCGGGGCCTAAGACCTTGTGTGGAGTCGGTGCCGGAACCTGAGGATTCCTCTCCAGTGCTGACATGGATCTTGGGGTACTTCTGGAGTCTCCCCAGGGGAGTCAGTCCTCGTCTCGAGTGGGGGCATGCACGTGCGCTTTCCTCCCTGAGCTGTAGCAGCAGTGTCACGCTTCCCTTCGCGTGGCATCAAGGGCATCTGTGGCTTTCCCTCGAGGCTTTCCACGAGGCTTTCCACGAGGCTTTCCCACAGGGCTGTCCCACGTGCCACCGTGGTGTGAGTCGATCCTCGGCTTGAAAGTCGAGGCAGTGCAGGGAAAACAGTTTTCCCTGGAATGGACTGAGACATCTGGGGGACTCTGGGAATGGTGGCACGACCCTGGAGTTCCTCTCGCCTTTCCTGTGGAGAGCGCCTCCTCTTGAGATGCGACGGGAACAGCGGGGAATTCTTTCCCCGACCACGCAGGGAAAGGATCCCTCCTCTCGAGCTAGGAGGCGGAAACGGGCTCCTCTGGATGTGGGCGGACTCTCGTGCTTCCTTCTCGAGTGGAGACGGGTATGTCGGGGAACTTCTTGAGTTGGCAGCAAGGGTGTGAAGGACCCTTTGGAAGTTCCAGATGTTAGATGTGATTAGCCTCCGAGACGCCTCAGCGGAAATGGGCCTCATCTCGCCTGGAGGGAGAACTACCTGCGATTTTCTCGAGTTGCGGCAGGTGCTCTCGACTTACGACGGGGACCTCAGGGACCCGCTCTGGTGGCCTCAGGAAAGGCCAGTCCGCATGCGAGTTGCTCGGGGGCCTCTCGGATTCCTCCCGGTGATGCCGGGGCCTAAGACCTTGTGTGGAGTCGGTGCCGGAACCTGAGGATTCCTCTCCAGTGCTGACATGGATCTTGGGGTACTTCTGGAGTCTCCCCAGGGGAGTCAGTCCTCGTCTTGAGTGAGGGCATGCACGTGCGATTTCCTCCTGAGCTGTAGCAGCAGTGTCACGCTTTCCTTCGCGTGCATCAAGGGATCTGTGGCTTTCCCTCGAGGCTATCCAGGAGGCTTTCCGATGAGGCTTTCCCACAGGGCTGTCCCACGTGCCACCATGTGTGTGAGTCGATCCTCGGCTTGAAAGTCGACGGCAGTGCAGGGAAAACTAGGTTTTCCCTGGAATGGACTGAGATATCTGGGGGACTCTGGGAATGGTGGCACGACCCTGGAGTTCCTCTCGCCTTTCCTGTGGAGAGCGCCTCCTCTTGAGATGCGACGGGAACAGCCGGGAATTCTTTCCCGACCACGCAGGGAAAGGATCCCTCCTCTCGAGCTAGGAGGCGAGAAACGGGGCTCCTCTGAATGTGGCCGGGACTCTCGTGCTTCCTCTCGAGTGGAGACGAGTATGTCGGGGAACTTCTTGAGTTGCAGCAAGGGTGTGAAGGACCCTTTGGAAGTTCCCAGATGTTAGATGTGATTAGCCTCGAGACGCCTCAGCGGAAATGGGCCTCATACTCGCCTGGAGGGGAGAAACCTCCTGGATTTTCTCGAGTTTCGGCAGGTGCTCTCGACTTACGACGGGGACCTCAGGGACCCGCTCTGGTGGCCTCAGGAAAGGCCAGTCCGCCATGCGAGTTGCTCAGGGGGCCTCTCGGAGATTCCTCTCCCGTCGATGCCGGGGCCTAAGATCTTGTGTGGAGTCCGGTGCCGGAACCTGAGGATTCCTCTCCAGTGCTGACATGGATCTTGGGGTACTTCTGGAGTCTCCCAGGGGAGTCAGTCCTCGTCTTGAGTTGAGGGCATGCACGTGCGACTTTCCTCCTGAGCTGTAGCATGCAGTGTCACGCTTTCCTTCACGTGCATCAATGGGATCTGTGGCTTTCCCTCGAGGCTTCCCACGAGGCTTTCCCGACTGAGGCTTTCCCACAGGGCTGTCCCACGTGCCACCGATGTTGTGAGTGCGATCCTCGGCTTGAAAGTTCGACGCAGTGCAGGGAAAACAGGTTTTCCCTGGAATGGACTGAGATCATCTGGGGGACTCTGGGAATGGTGGCACGACCCTGGAGTTCCTCTCGCCTTTCCTGTGGAGAGCGCCTCCTCTTGAGATGCGACCGGGAACGCGGGAATTCTTTCCCGACCACGCAGGGAAAGGTATCCCTCCTCTCGAGCTAGAGGCAGGAAACGGGCTCCTCTGAATGTGGCGGACTCTCAGTGCTTTCCTCTCGAGTGGAGACGGTATGTCGGGGAACTTCTTGAGTTGCAGCAAGGGTGTGAAGGACCCTTTGGAAGTTCCAGATGTTAGATGTGATTAGCCTCAGACGCCTCAGCGAAATGGGCCTCATCTCGCCTGGAGGGGTAGAACCTCCTGGATTTTCTCGAGTTGCGGCAGGTGCTCTCGACTTACACGGGGACCTCAGGGACCCGCTCTGGTGGCCTCAGGAAAGGCCCAGTCCGCCATGCGAGTTGCTCGGGGCCTCTCGGGATTCCTCTCCCGTCGATGCCGGGGCCTAAGATCCTTGTGTGGAGTCGGTGCCGGAACCTGAGGATTCCTCTCCAGTGCTGACATGGATCTTGGGGTACTTCTGGAGTCTCCCCAGGGGAGTCAGTCCTCGTCTCGAGTGGGGGCATGCACGTGCGCTTTCCTCCCGAGCTGTAGCAGCAGTGTCGACGCTTCCCTTCGCGTGATCAAGGGATCTGTGGCTTTCCCTCGAGGCTTTCCCACGAGGCTTCCACGAGGCTTTCCCACAGGCTGTCCACGTGAACCGTGGTGTGAGTGGATCCTCAGCTTGCAAAGTCGAGGCAGTGCAGGGAAAACAGGTTTCCCTGGAATGGACTGAGACATCTGGGGGACTCTGGGAATGGTGGCACGACCCTGGAGTTCCTCTCCGCCTTTCCTGTGGAGAGCCGCCTCCTCTTGAGATGCGACGGGGAACGCCGGGGAATTCTTTCCCGACCACGCAGGGAAAGGATCCCTCCTCCGAGCTAGGAGGCGGAAACGGGTCTCCTCTGGATGTGGGCGGGACTCTCCTGCTTCCTCTCGAGTGGAGACGGGTAATGTCGGGGAACTTCTTGAGTTGCAGCAAGGGTGTGAAGGACCCTTTGGAAGTTCCAGATGTTTAGATGTGATTAACCTCCGAGAGCCTCAGCGGAAATGGGCCTCTCTGCCTGAGGGGTGTACCTCCTGGATTTTCTCGAGTTGTGGCAGGTGCTCTCGACTTACGACGGGACCTCAGGGACCCGCTCTGGTGGCCTCAGAAAGGCCAGTCCCCATGCGAGTTGCTCGGGGTTCTCTTGGATTCCTCTCCCGTCG
>NW_017196020.1:0-20315 GCF_001704415.2 Capra hircus
GGGGCATCTCAAGCGATTCCTCTCCAGTCGCAATGCCGGTTCCTAAGCGGCTTGTGTGGAGTCGGTGCGGAAACCTGAGGATTCCTCTCCAGTGCTGACATGGATCTGGGGTACTTCTGGAGTCTCCCCAGGGGAGTCAGTCTCGTCTCGAGTGGCATGCACGTGCCATTTCCTCCGAGCTGTAGCAGCAGTGTCACGCTTTCCCCTTCGCGTGGATCAAGGATCAGGGCTTTCCCCTCGAGGCTTCCCACGAGGCTTTCCCACAGGGCTGTCCCACGTGCCACGTGGTGTGTGAGTCGAACCCTCGGCTTGAAAGTCGAGGCAGTGCAGGGAAAACAGGTTTCCCTGGAATGGACTGAGACATCTGGGGACTTTGGGAATGTTGGCACGACCCTGGAGTTCCTCTCGCCTTTCCTGTGGAGAGCGCCTCCTCTTGAGATGCGACGGGAACGCGGGAATTCTTTCCCGAACACGCAGGGAAAGGTTCCCTCCTCTCGAGCTAGGAGGCGGAAACGGGGCTATTCTGGATATGGGCGGGACTCTCGTGCTTCCTCTCGAGTGGAGACGGGTATGTCGGGGAACTTCTTGAGTTGCAGCAAGGGTGTGAAGGACCCTTTGGAAGTTCCAGATGTTAGATGTGATTAGCCTCGAGATACCTCAGCGGGAATGGGCCTCATCTCGCCTGGAGGGAAGAACCTCCTGGATTTTCTCGAGTTGTGGCAGGTGCTCTTGACTTACGACGGGGACCCCAGGGACCCGCTCTGGTGGCCTCAGGAAAGGCCAGTCCCCATGCGAGTTGCTCGGGGGCCTCTTGGGTTTCCTCTCCCGTCGATGCCAGCGCCTAAGATCTTGTGTGGAGACGCTGCCAGAACCTGAGCATTCCTCTCCAGTGCAGAAATGGATCTTGGTGTACTTCTGGAGTCTCCCCAGGGGAGTCACTCTTCGTCTCGAGTGGGGGCATGCACGTGCGCTTTCCTCCCGAGCTGAAGCAGCAGTGTCACGCTTCCCTTCGCTTGGATCAATGGATCTGTGGCTTTCCCTCGAGGCTTTCCCACAAAGCTTTCCCACGAGGCTTTCCCGCAGGGCTCTCCCACGTGCCACCGTGGTGTGAGTCGATCCTCGGCTTGAAAGTCGAGGCAGTGCAGGGAAAACAGGTTTCCCTGGAATGGACTGAAACTTCTGGGGGACTCTGGGAATCGAGGCACGACCATGGAGTTCCTCTCCCCTTTCCTGTGGAGAGCGCCTCCTCTTGAGATGCGACGGAACGCCGGGAATTCTTTCCCGACCACGCAGGGAAAGGATCCCTCCTCTCGAGCTAGGAGGAGGAAACGGAGCTCTCTGGATGTGCGGGGAACTCTCGTGCTTCCTCTCGAGTAGAAACGGGTATGTCGGGGAACTTCTTGAGTTGCAGCAAGGGTGTGAAGGAATCTTTGGAAGTTCCAGATGTTAGTTGTGATTAACCTCCAGACGCCTCAGCGGAAATGGGCCTTATGTCGCCTGGAGGGGAGAACCTCCTGGATTTCTCGAGGATGGCGAGACCTAGGTCCGCCTCTCGGAACTCCCAGGAGGTTCTCCCCTCCAGGCGACATAAGGCCCATTTCCGCTGAGGCGTCTGGAGTTAATCACAACTAACATCTGGAACTTCCAAAGATTCCTTCACACCCTTGCTGCAACTCAAGAAGTTCCCCGACATACCCGTTTCTACTCGAGAGGAAGCACGAGAGTTCCCCGCACATCCAGAGGAGCTCCGTTTCCTCCTCCTAGCTCGAGAGGAGGGATCCTTTCCCTGCGTGGTCGGGAAAGAATTCCCGGCGTTCCGTCGCATCTCAAGAGGAGGCGCTCTCCACAGGAAAGGGGAGAGGAACTCCATGGTCGTGCCTCGATTCCCAGAGTCCCCCAGAAGTTTCAGTCCATTCCAGGGAAACCTGTTTTCCCTGCACTGCCTCGACTTTCAAGCCGAGGATCGACTCACACCACGGTGGCACGTGGGAGAGCCCTGCGGGAAAGCCTCGTGGCGAAAGCTTTGTGGGAAAGCCTCGAGGGAAAGCCACAGATCCATTGATCCAAGCGAAGGGAAGCGTGACACTGCTGCTTCAGCTCGGGAGGAAAGCGCACGTGCATGCCCCCACTCGAGACGAAGAGTGACTCCCCTGGGGAGACTCCAGAAGTACACCAAGATCCATTTCTGCACTGGAGAGGAATGCTCAGGTTCTGGCAGCGTCTCCACACAAGATCTTAGGCGCTGGCATCGACGGGAGAGGAAACCCAAGAGGCCCCCGAGCAACTCGCATGGGGACTGGCCTTTCCTGAGGCCACCAGAGCGGGTCCCTGGGGTCCCCGTCGTAAGTCAAGAGCACCTGCCACAACTCGAGAAAATCCAGGAGGTTCCTTCCCTCCAGGCGAGATGAGGCCCATTCCCGCTGAGGTATCTCGAGGCTAATCACATCTAACATCTGGAACTTCCAAAGGGTCCTTCACACCCTTGCTGCAACTCAAGAAGTTCCCCGACATACCCGTCTCCACTCGAAAGGAAGCACGAGAGTCCCGCCCATATCCAGAATAGCCCCGTTTCCGCCTCCTAGCTCGAGAGGAGGGAACCTTTCCCTGCCGTGTTCGGGAAAGAATTCCCGCGTTCCCGTCGCATCTCAAGAGGAGGCGCTCTCCACAGGAAAGGCGAGAGGAACTCCAGGGTCGTGCCAACATTCCCAAAGACCCCAGATTTCTCAATCCATTCCAGGGAAACCTGTTTTCCCTGCACTGCCTCGACTTTCAAGCCGAGGTTCGACTCACACCACGGTGGCACGTGGGACAGCCCTGTGGGAAAGCCTCGTGGGAAAGCCTCGAGGGAAAAGCCCCTGATCCCTTGATCCACGCCGAAGGGAAGCGCGACACTGCTGCTACAGCTCGGAAGGAAATGGCACGTGCATGCCCCCACTCGAGAAGAGGACTGACTCCCCTGGGGAGACTCCCAGAAGTACCCAGGATCCATGTCAGCACTGGAGAGGAATCCTCAGGTTCCGCACCGACTCCACACAAGTCTTAGGCCCGGCATCGACGGGAGAGGAATCCCGAGAGGCCCCGAGCAACTCGCATGGGGACTGGCCTTTCCTGAGGCCACCAGAGCGGGTCCCTGAGGTCCCGTCGTAAGTCGAGAGCACCTGCCGCAACTCGAGAAAATCCAGGAGGTTCTCCCCTCCAGGCGAGATGAGGCCCATTTCGCTGAGGCGTCTCGAGGCTAATCACATCTAACCTCTGGAACTACCAAAGGGTCCTTCACACCCTTGCTGCAACTCAAGAAGATCCCCGACATACCGGTCCTCACTCGAGAGGAAACAGGTGAGTACCGCCCACATCCAGAGAGCCCGTTTCCCGTCTCCTAGCTCGAGAGCAGGGATTCTTTCCCTGCTTGCTCACGAAAGAATTCCCGGCGTTCCCGTCACATCTCAAGAGGAGGCGCTCTCCACAGGATAGGCGAGAGGAACTCCAGGGTCGTGCCACCATTCCCAGAGTACCCCAGATGTCTCAGTCCATTCCAGGGAAAATCGTTTTCCCTGCACTGCCTCGACTTTCAAGCCGAGGATCGACTCACACCACGGTGGCACGTGGGACAGCCCTGAGGGAAACCCTCGTGGGACAGAAAGCCTCGTGGGAAAGCCTCGAGGGAAAGCCCCTGATCCCTTGATCACACGCAAAGGGAAGTACGACACTGCTGCTAAACTTCGGGAGGAAATCGACGTGCATGCCCCCACTCGAGACGAGGACTGACTCCCCGGGGGAGACTCCAGAAGTACCCCAAGATCCACGTCAGCACTGGAGAGGAATCCTCAGGTACCGGCACGCACTCCACACAAGATCTTAGGCCCCGGCATCGACGGGAGAGGAATCCCGAGAGGCCCCCGAGCAACTCGCATGGGGAGTGGCCTTTCCTGAGGCCACCAGAGCGGGTCCCTGAGGTCTCCGTCGTAAGTCGTGAGCACCTGCCGCAACTCTCGAGAACATCCAGGAGGTTTTCCCCTCCAGGCAAGATGAGGCCCATTTCCGCTGAGGCGTCTCGAGGCTATTCACACCTAAACTTTGGAACTTCCAAAAGGTCCTTCACACCCTTGCTGCAACTCAATTATTCCCCGACATACCTTCTCCACTCAAGAGGAAGCACGAGAGTCCGCCCACATTCAGAGGAGCCCCGTTTCGTCTCTAGCCGAGAGGAGGGATCCTTTCCCTGCGTGGTCCGGAAAGAATTCCCGGCGTTCCCGTCGCATCTCAAGAGGAGCGTCTCTCCACAGAAAAGGGGAGAGAACTCCAGGGTCGTGCCACCATTCCAGAGTCCCCCAGATGTCTCAGTCCATTCCAGGGAAACCTGTTTTCCCTGCACTGCCTCGACTTTCAAGCGAGCATCGACTCACACCACGGTGGCACGTGGGACAGCCCTGTGGAAAGCCTCGAGGGAAAGCCACATATCCCTATATCCACGCGTAGGAAGCGTGACACTGCTGCTACGGCTCGAGAGGAAAGCGCACGTGCATGCCCCCACTCGAGACGAGGACTGACTCCACTGTGAGACTCCAGAAGTACCCCAAGATCCAAGTCATCACTGGAGAGGAATCCTCAGGTTCGTCACAGACTCCACACAACGGTCTTAGGCACGGGCATCAAAGGGAGAGGAATCCGAGAGGCTCTAGAACAACTGCATGGGGACTGGCCTTCCTGAGGCCACCAGAGCGGGTCCCTGAGGTCCCAGTCGTAAGTCGAGAGCACCTGCCACAACTCGAGAAAATCCAGGAGGTTCTCCTCTTCAGGCAAATGAGGCCCATTTCCGCTGAGGCGTCTCAAGTCTAATCACACCTAACTTCTAAAACTTCCAAAGGGTCCTTCACACCCTGCTGCAACTCAAGAAGTTCCCCGACATACCCGACTCCACTCGAGAGGAAGCACGAGAGTCCCGTCCACATCCAGAGGTGACCCGTTTCCGCCTCATAGCTCTAGAAGACGGATCGTTTGCCTGCGTGTCAGAAGAATTCCGGTTGTCCGTTCTGTCTCAAAGAAGGCGCTCTCTACATGAAAGGCGAGAGAACTCCAGGTCGTGCCATCATTCCCTGAGTCCCCAGATGTCTCAGTCCATTCCAGGGAAACCTGTTTCCCTGCACTGCCTCGACTTTCAAGCCGAGGATCGACTCAAACCATGGTGGCACGTGGGACAGCCCTGTGGAAAGCCTCGTGGAAAGCCTCGTGGGAAAGCTTCGTGGGAAAGCCACAGATCCCTTGATACACGCGAAGGGAAGCGTGACACTGCTGCCTACAGCTCGGGAGGAAACGGCACGTGCATGCCCCCACTCGAGACGAGGACTGACTCCCCTGGGAGACTCCAGAAGTACCCCAAGATCCATGTCAGCACTGGGAGAGGAATCCTCAGGTTCCGGCACCGACTCCAACAAGGTCTTATGCCGGGGTCCAGCCCCAGTGGATCCAGGGAATCGAAGGGTGGACAGCGTTGGCGTGGAAAGACTTGTTTATTTATTAATGTAAGATTAGATTAGGAAACTATAGTGTAGTAAGAAGATTAAGTGGAGGAAGAGGGCCTGAATAGCTTGGTTTACGCGGACGGCCAATAAAATTCCAGACAAGGAATTTGCCACCACCTACATTGGGCCACCGGCGCCCGCTTGAATATCTAAGGGTGCCTCGCCTTAAGCTCCCTTTCGTGCGGGTCTTAACAGCCAGGGCAAGTAAGTAGACCTGGCGAGCCTCCGCCACTCCAGGTGGAGATTCAGCCTGAAGTTATAGTAAAGAGCAGAGAGAAGGAAAGGTAGAGAAGAAGAAAGAGAGAGAAAGACACGGGGGGAGCCAGAGTCCCAAGAAACCAGGCTGAGAGACTAGTTCGAGAAGCTGGTCCGAGAAACTGGCCCCCGGACCCTGGCCTCCTCCTTTATTGTTCAGAAGGCCCTTTTATACTTTTGATAATACATGGAGATCAATGGATAACCCAAAATTATGCAGTGTTCGCAACCCAGATTCTTTCTGTATATCATTTTGTATACAAAAGGTCTCAGGTGATTTACATTATCTTCTGGCCAAGAGGCTTGTTAACACTTTTTGGCTCTCTTCCTTAATGAATGTTAATTTTGTTTCCCCTGAAGTGTTTTTCTTTAATCTGCATCTCCTTAAAGCATTAAAGTTACATCTCTATAGAACAAACGTGCAGTGGGTTATAACAAAGAAGGTACTTAACTCAAAGATCTAATGTTGCTAATACCAGGTCTACTACTTGTTTTTCACATACCAACTATATCTAAAAATAAAGGATATGAAAATTTGGCAGCAAGCATTGACCCAAAAAATGAAACTTTTAATCAGTCCTATTATAAAAATTCTGACTCCTCGGAAGCTCCTGCATTCCTAGAATGATTTAAGCTTCCTGTGCCTCCTGCGGACAGGAGGCCTCAAACAATCACAAGCGCAGCTGTACGAGTCCTACAGGCAGGCTAGAAAGCCATCAGAGGGTTTTTGGATTGAAACACTCTTTCAAATGCAGAAGACTAACGCCCTGAATTGACTTTTTCCAGAAAAGGTCAGAAGAGTGAAAAAGCAGAGCACAAAAACCGGCAGATTTTTGTTGGGAACATGCTTAAAAATTTCCAGAGGGGTCCCTGAAGTCTGAGCACGCCTTCCGTATGTCAGCTTCCTTCCTCATAACCTTGTCACGGGCGGGCTTCCTCACACTGGCTCCCGGCAGCCTTAGGCCCCGGCATCGACGGGAGAGGAATTCCGAGAGGCCCCCGAGCAACTCGCATGGGGACTGGCCTTTCCTGAGGCCAACAGAGCGGGTCCCTGAGGTCCCCGTCGTAAGTCGAGAGCACCTGCTGCAACTCGAGAAAATCCAGGAGGTTCTCCCCTCCAGGCGAGCTGAGTCCCATTACCGCTGAGGTATCTCGAGGCAACTCACACCTTACCTCTGGAACTTCCAAAGGGTCCTTCACACTCTTGCTGCAACTCAAGAAGTTCCCCGACATACCCGACTCCACTCGAGAGGAAGCACGTGAGTCCCGCCCTCATCCAGAGGAGCCCAGTTTCCCCCTCCTAGCGCGAGAGGAGGAATCCTTTCCCTGCGTGGTCGGGAAAGATTTCCCAGTGTTCCCGTCGCATCTCAAGAGGAGGCGCTCTCCACAGGAAAGGCGAGAGGAACTCCAGGGTCATGCCACCATTCCCAGAGTCCCCCAGATGTCTCAGTCCATTCCAGGGAAACCTGTTTTCCCTGAAATGCCTCGAATTTCAAACCGAGGATCGACACACACCACGGTGGCACGTGGGACAGCCCTGTGGGAAAGCCTCCTGGGCAAGCCTCGAGTGAAACCACAGATCCCTTGATCCACACGAAGGGAAGCGTGACACTGCTGCTACGGCCAAAGAGGAAATCGCACGTGCATACCCCAATTCGAGACGAGGACTGACTCCCCTGGGGAGACTCCAGAAGTACCCCAAAACCATGTCAGCACTGGAGAGGAATCCTCAGGTTCTGGCACCGACTCCACACAAGGACTTAGGTCCCAGCATCGACGGGAGAGGAATACCGAGAGGCACCCGAACAACTCGCATGGGGACTGGCCTTTCCTGAGGCCACCAGAGCGGGTCCCTGAGGTCCCCGTTGTAAGTCGAGAGCACCTGCCGCAACTGGAGAAAATCCAGGAGGTTCTCCCCTCCAGGCGAGATGAGGCCCATTTCCGCTGAAGCATCTCGAGGCTAATCACACCTAACCTCTGAAACTTCCAAAGGGTCCTTCACACCCTTGCTGCAACTCAAGAAGTTCCCCGACATACCCGTCTCCACACGAGAGGAAGCACGAGAGTCCCGCCCACATCCAGAGGAGCCCCGTTTCTGCCTCTTTGCTTGAGAGGAGGGATCCTTTCCCTGCATGGTCGGGAAAGAATTCCCGGCGTACCCGTCGCATCTCAAGTGGAGGCGCTCTCCACAGGAAAGGCGAGAATAACTCCAGGGTCGTGCCACCATTCCCAGAGTCCCCCAGATGTCTCAGTCCATTCCAGGGATACCTGTTTTCCTGCACTGCCTCGACTTTCAAGCCGAGGATCGACTCACACAAAGGTGGCTCGTGGGACACCCCTGTGGGAAAGCCTTGTGGGAAAGCCTCGAGGGAAAGCCTCTAGGGAAAGCCACAGATCCCTTGATCCAAGCGAAGGGAAGCGTTACACTGCTGCTACAGCTCGTGAGGAAAGCGCAAGTGCAAGCCCCCACTCGAGACGAGGACTGACTCCCCTGGGGAGACTCCAGAAATACCCCAAGATCCATGTCAGCACCGGAGAGGAATCCTCAGGTTCCGGCACCGACTCCACACAAGGTCTTAGCCCCGGCATCGACAGGAGAGGAATCCCGAGATGCCCCCGACCAACTCGCATGGGGACTGGCCTTTCCTGAGACCACCAGGGCGGGTCCCTGAGGTCCCCGTCATAAGTCGAGAGCACCTGCCGCAACTCGAGAAAATCCAGGAGGTTCTCTCCTCCAGGCGGGATGAGGCCCATTTCTGCTGAGGCGTCTCGAGGCTAATCACACCTAATCTCTGGAACTTCCAAAGGGTCCTTCACACCCTTGCTGCAATGCAAGAAGTTCTCCGACATACCCGTCTCCACTCGAGAGGAATCAGGAGAGTCCCTCCCTCATCCAGAGGAGCGCCAATTCCGCCTCCTAGCTCGAGAGGAGGGATCTTTCCCTGCGTGGTCGGGAAAGAATTCCCGGCGTTCCCGTCGCATCTCAAGAGGAGGCGCTCTTCACAGGAAAGGCGAGAGGTACTCCAGTGTCGTGCCACCATTCCCAGAGTCCCTCAGATATCTCAGTCCATTCCAGGGAAACCATTGTTCCCTGCGCTGTCTCGGCTTTCAAGCCGCGGATCGACTCTCACCACGGTGGCACGTGGGACAGCCTTGTGGGAAAGCCTCGCGGGAAAGCATCGTGGGAAAGCCACAGATCCCTTGATCCACGCGAAGGGAAGCGTGACACTGCTGCTACAGCTCGGGAAGAAAACGCACGTGCATGCCCCCACTCGAGACGAGGACCGACTCCATTGAGGAGACTCCAGAAGTACCCCAAGATCCATGTCAGCACAGGAGAGGAATCCTCAGGTTCCGGCACCACTTCAAACAAGGTCTTAGGCCCCGGCATCGACGGGAGAGGAATCCCGAGAGTCCCACGAGCAACTCGCATGGGGACTGGACTTTCCTGAGGCCACCAGAGCGGGTCCCTGAGCTCCCCGTCGTAAGTCGAGAGCACCTGCCGCAACTCAAGAAAATCCAGGAGGTTATCCCCTCCAGGAGAGATGAGGCCCATTTCCTCTGAGGCGTCTCTTGGCTAGTCACATCTAAACTCTGGAACTTCCAAAGGGTCCTTGAACCCTTGCTGCAACTCAAGAAGTTCCCCGACATACCCGTCTCCACTCGAGAGGAAGCACGAGAGTCCCGCCCACATCCAGAGGAGCCCCGTTTCCGCCTCCTAGCTCGAGAGGAGGGATCCTTTCCCTGCGTGGCCGGGAAAGAATTCCCGGCGTTCCCGTCGCATCTCAAGAGGAGGCGCTCTCCACAGGAAAGGCGAGAGGAACTCCAGGGTCGTGCCACCATTCCCAGAGTCCCCCAGATGTCTCAGTCCATTCCAGGGAAACCTGTTTTCCCTGCACTGCCTCGACTTTCAAGCCGAGGATCGACTCACACCACGGTGGCACGTGGGACAGCCCTGTGGGAAAGCCTCGTCGGAAAGCCTCTAGGGAAAGCCTCGAGGGAAAGCCACAGATCCCTTGATCCACGCGAAGGGAAGCGCCACACTGCTGCCACAGCTTGGGAGGAAAGCGCACGTGCATGCCCCCACTCGAGACGAGGACTGACTCCCCTGGGGAGACTCCAGAAGTACCCCAAAATCCATTTCAGCTCTGGAGAGAAATACTCAGGTACCGGCACCGAATCCACACAAGATCTTAGGCCCCGGCATCAAAGGGAGAGGAATCCTGAGAGGCCCCCGAGCAACTCTCATGGGGACTGGCCTTCCCTGAGGCCACCAGAGCGGGTTCCTGAGGTCCCCGACGTAAGTCGAGAGTACCTGCCGCAACTCGAGAAAATCCAGGAGGTTCTCCCCTCCAGGCGAGATGAGGCTCATTTCCCCTTAGGTGTCTCGACGCTAATCACAACTTACCTCTGGAACTTCCAAAGGGACTTTCACACCCTTGCTGCAACTCAAGAAGTTCCCCGACATACCATCTCCACTCGAGAGGAAGCACGAGAGTTCCGCCCACGTCCAGAGGAGCCCCGTTTCCGCCTCGCAGCTCGAGAGGAGGGATATTTTCCCTGCGTGGTCGGGAAAGAATTCCCGGCTTTCCCGTCGCATCTCAAGAGGAGGGGCTCTCCACAGGAAAGGCGAGAGGAACTCCAGGGTAGTGCCACCATTCCCAGAGTCCCCCAGATGACTCAGTCCATTCCAGGGAAACCTGTTTTCCCTGCACTGCCTCGACTTTCAAGCCGAGGATCAACTCACACCACGGTGGCGCGTAGGACAGCCCTTTGGGAAAGCCTGGTGGGAAAGCCTGGTGGGAAAGCCTCATGGGAAAGCCTCGAGGGAAAGCAACAGATGCTTTGATCCACGCGAAGGGAAGCGTGACACTGCTGCTAAGGCTCGGATGGAAATCCCACGTGGAAGCCCCCAATCGAGACGAGCACTGACTCCCCTGGGGAGACTCCAGAAGTACCCCAAGATCAATGTCAGCACTGGAGAGGAATCCTCAGATTCCGGCACCGACTCCACACAAAGTCTTAAGCCCCAGCATCGACGGGAGAGGAATCCTGAGAGGCCCCTGAGCAACTCGCATGGGGACTGTCCTTTCCTGAGGCCACCAGAGCGGGTCCCTGAGGCCCCCGTGGTAAGTCGAGAGCACTGGCCCCAACTCGAGAATTCCAGGAGGTACACCCCTCCAGGCAGATGAGGCCCATTTCCGCTGAGGCGTCTCGAAGCTAATCACACCTAACCTCTGGAACTTCCAAAGGGTCCTTCACACCCTTGCTGCAACTCAAGAAGTTCCGCGACGTACCCGTCTCCACTCGAGAGGAAGCACGAGAGTCCCGCCCACATCCAGAGGAGCCCCGTTTCCGCCTCATAGCTTGAGACGAGGGATCCTTTCCCTGCGTGGTCGGGAAAGAATTCCCGGCGTTCCCGTCGCATCTCAAGAGGAGGCGCTCCCCACAGGAAAGGCGAGAGGAACTCCCAGGGTCGTGCCACCTTTCCCAGAGTCCCCCAGATGTCTCAGTCCATTCCAGGGAAACCTGTTTTCCCTTCACTGCCTCGACTTTCAAGCCGAGAATCAACTCATACCACGGTGGCACCTGGGACAGCCCTGTGAGAAAGCCTCGTGGGAAAGCCTGGTGGGATAGCCTCGAGGGAAAGCCACAGATCCCTTGATCCACACGAAGGGAAGCCTGACAGTGCTGCTACAGCTCGGGAGGAAAGCGCACGTGCATGCCCCCACTAGAGACGAGGACTGACTCCGCTGGGGAGACTCCAGAAGTACCCCAAGTTCCATGTCAGCACTGGAGAGTAATCCTCAGGCTCCGGGACCGACTCCACACGAGGTCTTAGGCCCCGGCATCAAAGGGAGAGGAATCCCGAGAGGCCCCAAGCAACTCGCATGGGGACTGTCCTTTCCTGAGGCCAGCAGAGCGGTCTCTGAGGTCCCAGTCGGAAGTCGAGAGCACCTGCTGCAACCCGAGAAAATCCAGGAGGATCTCCCGTCCAGGCGAGATGAGGCCCATTTCCGCTGAGACGTCTTGAGGCCAATCACATCTAACCTATGGAACTTACAAAGGGTTCTTTACACCCTTGCTGCAACTCAAGAAGTTCCCCGACATACCCGTCTCCACTCGGGAGGAATCACGAGAGTCCCGCCCACATCCAGAGGAGCCCCATTTCCGCCTCCCTAGCTCGAGAGGAGGGATCCTTTCCCTGCGTGTTGGGGAAAGAATTCCCCGCGTTCCCGTCGCATTTCAAGTGGAGGCGCTGTCCACAGGAAAGTCGAGAGGAACTACAGGGTCGTGCCACCATTCCCAGAGTCCCCCAGATGCCTCAGTCCATTCCAGGGAAACATGTTTTCCCTTCACCGCCTCGACTTTCAAGCCGAGAATCAACTCACACCACGGTGGCACGTGGGACAGCCCTGTGGGAAAGCCTCGTGGGAAAGCCTGGTGGGATAGCCTCGAGGGAAAGCCACAGATCCCTTGATCCACACGAAAGGGAAGCCTGACAGTGCTGCTACAGCCCGGGAGGAAAGCGCACGTGCATGCCCCCCACTAGAGACGAGGACTGACTCCGCTGGGGAGACTCCAGAAGTACCCCAAGTTCCATGTCCAGCACTGGAGAGTAATCCTCAGGCTCCGGGACCGACTCCACACGAGGTCTTAGGCCCCGGCATCAACGGGAGAGGAATCCCGAGAGGCTCCCGAGCAACTCGAATGTGGACTGGCGTTTTCTGAGGCCACCATAGCGGATCCCTGAGGTCCCCGTCGTAAGTCGAGAGCACCTGCCACAACTCGAGAAAATCCAGGAGGTTCTCCCCTCCAGGCGAGATTAGGCCCATTTCCGCTGAGGCGTCTAGAGGTTAATCACATCTAACATCTGGAACTTCCAAAGGATCCTTCACACCCTTGCTGCAACTCAAGAAGTTCCCGACATACCCGTCTCCACTCCGAGAGGAAGCACGAGAGGTCCCGCCCACATCCAGAGGAGCCCCGTTTCCGCCTCCTAGCTCGAGAGGAGGGATCCTTTCCCTGCGTGGTCGGGAAAGAATTCCAGGCGTTCCCGTCGCATCTCAAGAGGAGGCGCTCTCCACAGGAAAGGCGAGAGGAACTCCAGGGTCGTGCCACATTCCCAGAGTCCCCCAGATGTCTCAGTCCATTCCAGGGAAACCTGTTTTCCCTGCACTGCCTCGACTTTCAAGCGAGGATCGACTCACACCCCCGGTGGCACGTGGGACAGCCCTGTGGGAAAGCCTCGTGGGAATGCCCACAGATCCCTTGATATACGCGAAGGGAAGCGTGAGAACTGCTGCTACAGCTCGGGAGGAAAGCGCACGTGCATGCCCCCACTCGAGACGAGGACTGACTCCCCTGGGGAGACTCCAGAAGTACCCCAGGATCCATGTCAGCACTGGAGAGGAATCCTCAGGTTCCGGCACCGACTCCACACAAGATCTTAGGGCCCCGGCCATCGAGGGGAGAGGAATCCCGAGAGGCCCCCGAGCAACTCGCATGGGGACTGGCCTTTCCTGAGGCCACCAGAGCGGGTCCCTGAGGTCCCCGTCGTAAGTCGAGAGCACCTGCCGCAACTCGAGAAAATCCAGGAGGTCTCCCTCCAGGCGAGATGAGCCCATTTCCGCTGAGGCGTCTCGAGGCTAAACACACCTAACCTCTGGAACTTCCAAAGGGTCCTTCACACTCTTGCTGCAAGTCAAGAATATCCCCGACATACCGTCTCCACTCGAGAGGAAGCACGAGAGTCCCGCCCACATCCAGAGGAGCCCGTTTCCGCTCCTAGCTCGAGGGGAGGGATCCTTTCCCTGCGTGGTCGGGAAAGAATTCCCGGCGTTCCCGGCGCATCTCAAGAGGAGGCGCTCTCCACAGGAAAGGCAAGAGGAACTCGAGGGTCGTGCCACCATTCCCAGAGTCCACCAGAAAATTCCTTGTCGGGAATTTTATTGGCCTTCCGCGTAAACCTATCTATTCAGCCTTTTTTCTCCAGTTAATCTTCTTACTACCCTATAATTTCTTAATCTCATCTTACATTAATAAATACACAAGACTTTCCACGTCAACACCGTCCATCCATCGAATTCCCTGGATCCAGCGGGGCTGGACCCCGGCACACTGAGATATCTGGGGGACTCTTGGAATGATGGCACGACACTGGAGTTTCTCTCGCCTTTCTTGTGGAGCGTGCCTCCTCTTGAGATGCGACAGGTACGACAGGAATTCTTTCCCGGCCAATCAGGGAAAGGATCCCTCACATTGAGCTAGGAGGGGGAATTGGGGCTCCTCTGGATGTGGGTGGTACCCTGGTGATTCCTATGTAGTGGCGACGGGTCTCTTCTGGAACTTCTTGAGTTGCAGCAAGGGTGTGAAGGACCCTTTGGAAGTTCCAGAGGTTAGGTGTGATTAGCCTCGAGACGTCTCAGTGGAAATGGGCCTCATCTCGCCTGAAGGGGAGAATCTCCTTCATTTTCTCGAGTTGTGGCAGGTGCTCTCGACTTACGACGGGGACCTCAGGGACCCGTTCTGTTGGCCTTAGGAAAGACCAGTTCCCATGTGAGTTGCTAGAGGGCCTCTCGGGATTCCTCACCGGTAGATGCCGGGGCCCAAGACCTTGTGTGGAGTGGGGGCCAGAACCTGAGTATTCCTCTCCAGTGCTGACATGTTTTTGGGATACTTCTGAAGTCTCCCAAGGGGAATCAGTCCTCGTCTCGAGTGGGGGCATGCGCATGCCCCTTCCTCCCGAGCTGTAGCAGCAGTGTCATGCTTCCCGTCGCGTGGATCAATGGATCTGTGGCTTTTCCTCTAGGCTTTTCCTAGAGGCTTTCCCACGAGGCTTTCCCACAGGGCTGTCCCCCGTGCCACCGTGGTGTGAGGCGATCCTCGGCATGAAAGTTTAGGCACTCTGTAAAAACAAGATCCTCTGGAATGGACTGAGACATCTGGGGACGCTTGAAATGGTGGCACGACCATGGAGTTCCTCTCTCCCTTCCTGTGGAGAGCGCCTCCACCTGAGATGCGACGGGAATGCCGGAAGTTCTTTCCCGACCAAGCAGGGAAAGGATCCCTCATCTCTAGCTAGGAGGATGAAACGGGGCTACTCTGGATGTGGGCAGGACCCTCGTGTTTCCTCTCGAGTGGAGATGGGAATGTCGGGGAACTTCTTGAGTTGCAGCAAGGGTGTGAAGGACCCTTTGGAAGTTCCAGAGATTAGATGTAATTAGCCTCGAGACACCTCATTGGAAATGGGCCTCATCTCGCCTGGAGGGGAGAACCTCCTGGATTTTCTCGAGTTGCGGCAGGTGCTCCCGACTTAACGACGGGGACGTCAGGGACCCGCTCTGGTGGCTTCATCTAAAGGCCAGTCCCCATGCCAGATGCTGGGGGGCTTCTCTTGATAACTCTCCTGTTGATGCCCGGGCCGAACAACTTGTGTGGTTCGGGGCCGGAACCTGAGGTTTCCTCTGCAGTGCTGACATGGATATTGGGGTTCTTCTGGAGTCTCCCCTGGAGAGTCAATCCTCCTCTCAAGTGAGGGCACGCACGTGTGCTTTCCTCCCGAGCTGTAGCAGCAGGGTCTCGCTTCCCGTCGTGTGGATCAAGGGATCTGTGGCTTTCCCTGGAGGCTTTCCCACGAGGCTTTCTCACAGGGCTGTCCCATCGTGCCACCGTGGTGTGAGTCTGATCCTCAGGCTTGAAAGTCGCGGCAATCGAGGGAAAACAGGATTTCCCTGCTGGACTTGGAATCTGCGAGACTCTCGGGAAGCGTATGGCAAGGACTCCGGGAGCCTCGTCGCATGAGACGTCATGAGGGAGGAGCGAACATCTTCCCGGCATGGTCCGTCGCATCTCAGCAGGAGGCGCTCTCCACTGGAAGGCGAGAGGAACTCCCGGGTCTTGCCACCATTCGAGCAGTCTCGCCAGATGTCTAAGTCCATTCCAGGGAATCTGTTTTCCCTCGATGCCGCGACTTTCAAGCCGAGGATCGACTCACACCACGGTGGCACGTGGGACAGCCCTGTGAGAAAGCCTCGTGGGAAAGCCTCCAGGGAAAGCCACAGATCCCTTGATCCACACGACGGGAAGCGAGACCCTGCTGCTACAGCTCGGGAGGAAAGCACACGTGCGTGCCCTCACTTGAGAGGAGGATTGACTCTCCAGGGGAGACTCCAGAAGAACCCCAATATCCATGTCAGCACTGCAGAGGAAACCTCAGGTTCCGGCCCCGAACCACACAAGTTGTTCGGCCCGGGCATCAACAGGAGAGTTATCAGAGAAGCCCCCCAGCATCTGGCATGGGGACTGGCCTTTGATGAAGCCACCAGAGCGGGTCCCTGACGTCCCCGTCGTTAAGTCGGGAGCACCTGCCGCAACTCGAGAAAATCCAGGAGGTTCTCCCCTCCAGGCGAGATGAGGCCCATTTCCAATGAGGTGTCTCGAGGCTAATTACATCTAATCTCTGGAACTTCCAAAGGGTCCTTCACACCCTTGCTGCAACTCAAGAAGTTCCCCGACATTCCCATCTCCACTCGAGAGGAAACACGAGGGTCCTGCCCACATCCAGAGTAGCCCCGTTTCATCCTCCTAGCTAGAGATGAGGGATCCTTTCCCTGCTTGGTCGGGAAAGAACTTCCGGCATTCCCGTCGCATCTCAGGTGGAGGCGCTCTCCACAGGAAGGGAGAGAGGAACTCCATGGTCGTGCCACCATTTCAAGCGTCCCCAGATGTCTCAGTCCATTCCAGAGGATCTTGTTTTTACAGAGTGCCTAAACTTTCATGCCGAGGATCGCCTCACACCACGGTGGCACGGGGGACAGCCCTGTGGGAAAGCCTCGTGGGAAAGCCTCTAGGAAAAGCCTAGAGGAAAAGCCACAGATCCATTGATCCACGCGACGGGAAGCATGACACTGCTGCTACAGCTCGGGAGGAAGGGGCATGCGCATGCCCCCACTCGAGACGAGGACTGATTCCCCTTGGGAGACTTCAGAAGTATCCCAAAAACATGTCAGCACTGGAGAGGAATACTCAGGTTCTGGCCCCCACTCCACACAAGGTCTTGGGCCCCGGCATCTACCGGTGAGGAATCCCGAGAGGCCCTCTAGCAACTCACATGGGAACTGGTCTTTCCTAAGGCCAACAGAACGGGTCCCTGAGGTCCCCGTCGTAAGTCGAGAGCACCTGCCACAACTCGAGAAAATGAAGGAGATTCTCCCCTTCAGGCGAGATGAGGCCCATTTCCACTGAGACGTCTCGAGGCTAATCACACCTAACCTCTGGAACTTCCAAAGGGTCCTTCACACCCTTGTTGCAACTCAAGAAGATCCAGAGAGACCCGTCGCCACTACATAGGAATCACCAGGGTACCACCCACATCCAGAGGAGCCCCAATTCCCCCTCCTAGCTCAATGTGAGGGATCCTTTCCCTGATTGCCGGGAAAGAATTCCTGTCGTACCTCAAGAGGAGGCACGCTCCACAAGAAAGGTGAGAGGAACTCCAGGGTCGTTCCACCATTCCAAGAGTCCCCCAGATGTCTCAGTCCTTTCCAGAGGAACTTGTTTACCCTGCACTGCCTCGACGTTCACGCGGAGGACCGACTCACACGATGGTGGCACGTGGGACAGCCCTGTGGGAAAGCCTCGTGGGAAAGCCTCGTGGAAAGCCACGAGGGAAAACAAGAAACCCCTTGATCAACCCAAGGGGAAAATTGACTCTGCTCCTAATGCTCGGGAGAAAAGCGCACGTGCATGCCCCCATTGGAGACGAAGATGACTCCCCTGTGGAGACTCCAGTAGTACCCCAAGATCCATGTTAGCACTGGAGAGGAAACCTCAGGTTCGGGCACCGACTCCAAACAAGGTCTTAGGCCCCGTCATCGACCGGAGAGGAATCCCGAGAGGCCCCTTAGCAACTCGCAAGTCGACTGGCATTTCCTGAGTGGACCAGAGCGGGTTACATAAGTCCCGGTCGTAACTGGAGAGCACCTGCTGAAACTCGAGAAAATCCAGGAGGTTCTCCCCTGCAGGCGAGATGAGGCCCATTTCCGCTGAGGCGTCTCGAGTCTAATCACACCTAACCTCTGGAACTTCCAAAGGGTCCTTCACACCCTTGCTGCAACTCAAGAAGTTCCCCGACATACCCGTCTCCACACGAGAGGAAGCACCAGAGACCCGCCCACATCCAGAGGAGCCCCGTTTCCGCCTCCTAGCTCAAGAGGAGGGATCCTTTCCCTGCGTAGTCAGGAAAGAATTCCTGGCGTTCCTGGCGCATCTCAAGAGGAGGCGCTCTCCACAGGAAAGGCGAGAGGAACTCCAGGGTCGTGCCACCATTCCCAGAGTCCCCCAGATGTCTCAGTCCATTTCAGGGAAACCTGATTTCCCTGCACTGCCTCGAATTTCTAGCCGAAGATCGACTCACACCACGATGGCACATGAAACAGCCCTGTGGGAAAGCCTCGTGGGAAAGCCACGAGGGAAAGCCACAGATCCCTTGATCCATGCAAAGGGAAGCGTGGCACTGCTGCTACAGCTCGGGAGGAAAGCGCACGTTCATGCCCCCACACAAGACGACGACTAACTCCCCTGGGGAGACTCCAGAAGTACCCCAAGATCCATGTCCACACTGGAGAGGAATCCTCAGGTTCCGGCACCGACTCCACACAAGGTCTTAGGCCCCGGCATCGAAGGAGAGGAATCCTGAGAGGCCCCGAGCAACTCGCATGGCGCCTGGCCTTTCCTGAGGCCACCAGAGCGGGTCCCTGAGGTCCCGTCGTAAGTCGAGAGCACCTGCCGCAACTAGAGAAAATCCATTAGGTTCTCCCCTCCAGGCGAGATGAGGCCCATTTCCGCTGAGGCGTCTCGACGCTAATCACACCTAACCTCTGGAACTTCCAAAGGGTCCTTCACACCCTAGCTGCAAATCAAGAGGTTCCACGAGAGACCCGTCGCCACTCCATAGGAATCAACAGGGTACCACCCACATCCAGAGGAGCCCCAATTCCCCTCCTGGCTCAAGATGAGGGATCCTTTCCCTGATTGGCCGGGAAAAATTCCTGTCGTACCTGTCGCATCTCAAGAGGAGGCACGCTCCACAAGAAAGGTGAGAGGAACTCCAGGGTCGTTCCACCATTCCAAGAGTCCCCCAGATGTCTCAGTCCTTTCCAGAGGAACTTGTTTACCCTGCACTGCCTCGACGTTCACGCGGAGGACCGACTCACACGATGGTGGCACGTGGGACAGCCTTGTGGGAAAGCCTCGTGGGAAAAAAGGAAAGCCTCGTGGGAAAGCCTCGAGGGAAAGCCACAGATCCCTTGATCCACGCGAAGGGAAGCGAGACAGTTCTGCTACAGCTCGGGAGGAAAGCGAACGTGCATGCCCTCACTCGAGACGAGGACTGACTCCCCTGGGGAGACTCCAGAAGTACCGCAAGATGCATGTCAGCACTGGAGAGGAATCCTCAGGTTCCGGCACAGACTCCACACAAGGTCTTAGGCCCCGGCGTCGAAGGGAGAGGAATCCCGAGAGGACCCCGAGCAACTCGCATGGGGACTGGCCTTTCCTGAGGACACCAGAGCAGGTCCCTGAGGTCCCCGTCGTAAGTCGAAAGCACCAGCCGCAACTCGAGAAAATCCAGGAGGTTCTCCCCTCCAGGCGAGATGAGGCCCTTTTCCTCTGAGGTGTCTGGAGGCTAATCATACCTAACCTCTGGAACTTCCAAAGGGTCCTTCACACACTTGCTACAACTCAAGAAGTTTCCTCAACATACCTGACTCCACTCGAGAGGAAGCACGAGAGTCCCGCCCACATGCAGAGGAGCCCCGTTTCCGCCTCGTACCTCGCGGTCAGGTATCCTTTCCTTGTATGTTCCGGAAAGAATTCCCGGTGTTCCCGTCGCATCTCATGAGGAGGCGCTCTTCACAGGAAAGGCGAGAGAAACTCCAGTGTCGTGACATCATTCCAAGAGTCCCCAGATAGCTCAGTGTGCCGGTATCCAGCCCCGCTGCATCCAGGGAATTCGACGGATGGACGGCGTTGACGTGGAAAGACTTGTGTATTTATTAATGTAAGATTAGATTAAGAAATTATAGGTAGTAAGAAGATTAACTGGAGGAAAAAGGCTGAATAGCTAGGTTTACGCGGAAGGTCAATAAAATTCCCGACAAGGAATTTTCTGGCGGACTCTGGGAATGGTGGCACGACCTCGAGTTCCTCTCGCCTTTCCTGTGGAGAGCGCCTCCTCTTGAGATGCGCGGAACGCCAGGAATTCTTTCCGACCACGCAGGGAAAGGATCCCTCCTCTCGAGCTATCAGGCGGAAACGGGCTCCTCTGGATGTGGGCGGGACTCTCGTGCTTCCTCTCGAGTGGAGACGGGTATGTCGGGGATCTTCCTGAGTTGCAGCAAGGGTGTGAATGACCCTTTGGAAGTTCCATAGGTTAGTGTGTGATTAGTCTCGAGACGCCTCAGCGGAAATGGGCCTCATCTCGCCTGGAGGGGAGAACCTCCTGGATTTTCTCGAGTTGCGGCAGGTGCTCTCGACTTA
>NW_017196021.1:0-8674 GCF_001704415.2 Capra hircus
GGGTGATTAGCTTCCAGTCGCCTCAGCGGAATGGGCCTCACTCGCTGGAGGGGACAACCTCCTGGATTTTCTCGACTTGCGGCAGGTGCTCTCGACTTACGACGGGGACCTCAGGGACCCCCCTCTGGTGGCCTCAGGAAAGGCCAGTCCCCATGCGAGTTGCTCGGGAGCCTTTCGGGATTCTCTCCCGCCGATGCCGGGGCCTAAGACCTTGTGTGGATTCGGTGCCGGAACCTGAGGGATTCCTCTCCAGTGCTGACATGGACCTTGAGGTACTTCTGGAGTCTCCGCAGGGGAGTCAGTCCTCGTCCCGATAGGTGGCATGCACGGGCGCTTTCCTCCCGAGCTGTAGCAGCAGTGTCACGTTCCCTTCCCGTGGATCAAGGGATCTGTGGCTTTCCCTGGAGGCTTTCACACGAGGCTTTCCCACGAGGCTTTCCCACATGGCTGTCCCACGTGCCACCGTGATGTGAGTCGATCCACGGCTTGAATGTCGAGGCAGTGCAGGGAAAACAGGTTTTCCCTGGAATGGACTGAGACATCTTGGGACTCTGGGAATGGTGGCACGACCTGGATTTCCTCTCGCCTTTCCTGTGGAGAGCGCCTCCTCCTGAGATGCGACGGGAACGCCGGGAATTTTTGCCGACCACGCAGGGAAAGGATCCCTCCTCTCGAGCTAGGAGGCGGAAACGGGGCCCTCTGGATGTGGGCGGGACTCACGTGCTTCCCTCTTGAGTGGAGACGGGTATGTCGGGGAACTTCTTGAGTTGCAGCAAGGCTGTGAAGGACCCTTTGGAAGTTCCAGAGATTAGGGTGATTAGCTTCCAGTCGCCTCAGCGGAAATGGGCCTCATCTCGCCTGGAGGGGACTACCTCCTGGATTTTCTCGAGATAGGGCAGTTGCTGTCGACTTACGACGGTGACCTCAACGACCGCTCTGGGGGCCTCAGAAAAGGCCACTCCCCATGCGAATTTCTCGGGGCCTCTCGGGATTCCTCTCCCGTCGATGCCGGGCCTAAGACCTTGTGTGGAGTCAGTGCCGGAACCTGAGGTTTCCTCTGCAGTGCTGACATGGATCTTGGGGTACTTCTGGAGTCTCCCCAGGGGAGTCAGTCCTCCTCTAGAGTGGGGGCATGCACGTGCGCTTTCCTCCCGAGCTGTAGCAGCAGTGTCACGCTTCCCTACGCGTGGATCAAGGGATCTGTGGCTTTCCCTCGAGGCTTTCCCACGAGGCTTTCCCACGAGGCTTTCCCACGAGACTTTCCCACATGGTTGTCCCACGTGCCACCATGATGTGAGTCGATCCACGGCTTGAATGTCGAGGCAGTGCAGAGAAAACAGGTTTCCCTGGAATGGACTGAGACATCTTGGGGACTCTGGGAATGGTGGCACGACCCTGGATTTCCTCTCGCCTTTCCTGTGGAGAGCGCCTCCTCCTGAGATGCGACGGGAACGCCGGGAATTCTTTGCCGACCACGAAAGGAAAGGATCCCTCCTTTCGAGCTAGGACGCGGAAACGGGGCCCTCTGGATGTAGGCGGGACTCTCGTGCTTCCCCTTGAGTGGAGACGGGTATGTCCGGGAACTTCTTGAGTTGCAGCAAGGCTGTGAAGGACCCTTTGGAAGTTCCAGAGATTAGGGGTGATTAGCTTCCAGTCGCCTCAGCGGAAATGGGCCTCACCTCGCCTGGAGGGGGACAACCTCCTGGATTTTCTCGACTTGCGGCAGGTGCTCTCGACTTACGACGGGGACCACAGGGACCCCCCTCTGGTGGCCTCAGGAAAGGCCAGTCCCCATGCGAGTTGCTCGGGAGCCTTTCGGGATTTCTCTCCCGCCGATGCCGGGGCCTAAGACCTTGTGTGGATTCGGTGCCGGAACCTGAGGATTCCTCTCCAGTGCTGACATGGACCTTGAGGTACTTCTGGAGTCTCCGCAGGGGAGTCAGTCCTCGTCCCGATAGGTGGCATGCACGGGCGCTTTCCTCCCGAGCTGTAGCAGCAGTGTCACGTTCCCTTCCCGTGGATCAAGGGATCTGTGGCTTTCCCTGGAGGCTTTCACACGAGGCTTTCCCACGAGGCTTTCCCACATGGCTGTCCCACGTGCCACCGTGATGTGAGTCGATCCACGGCTTGAATGTCGAGGCAGTGCAGGGAAAACAGGTTTCCCTGGAATGGACTGAGACATCTTGGGGACTCTGGGAATGGTGGCACGACCCTGGATTTCCTCTCGCCTTTCCTGTGGAGAGCGCCTCCTCCTGAGATGCGACGGGAACGCCGGGAATTTTTTGCCGACCACGAAAGGAAAGGATCCCTCCTCTCGAGCTAGGAGGCGGAAACGGGGCCCCTCTGGATGTGGGCGGGACTCACGTGCTTCCTCTTGAGTGGAGACGGGTATGTCGGGGAACTTCTTGAGTTGCAGCAAGGCTGTGAAGGACCCTTTGGAAGTTCCAGAGATTAGGGGTGATTAGCTTCCAGTCGCCTCAGCGGAAATGGGCCTCATCTCGCCTGGAGGGGACTACCTCCTGGATTTTCTCGAGATAGGGCAGTTGCTGTCGACTTACGACGGGGACCTCAACGACGCTCTGGGGGCCTCAGAAAAGGCCACTCCCCATGCGAATTGCTCGGGCCTCTCGGGATTCTCTCCTGTCGATGCCGGGGCCTAAGACCTTGTGTGGAGTCAGTGCCGGAACCTGAGGTTTCCTCTGCAGTGCTGACATGGAACTGGGGTACTTCTGGAGTCTCCCCAGGGGAGTCAGTCCTCGTCTCGAGTGGGGCATGTATGTGCGCTTTCCTCCCGAGCTGTAGCAGCAGTGTCACGCTTCCCTACGCGTGGATCAAGGGATCTGTGGCTTTCCCTCGAGGCTTTCCCACGCTTTCCCACGAGGCTTTCCCACAGGGCTGTCCAACCTGCCATCGCGGTGTGAGTCGATCCTCGGATTGAAAGTGGAGGCAGTGCAGGGAAAACAGGTTTCCTTGGAATGGACTGAGACATCTAGGGGACTCTGGGAATGGGGCCTGATACTGGAGTTCCTCTCGCCTTTACTGTGGAGAGCGCCTCCTCTTGAGATGAGACGGGAACGCTAGGAATTCTTTCAGGACCACGCAGGGAAAGGATCCCTCCTCTCGAGCTAGCAGGCGGAAAAGGGGCCACTCTGGATACGGGCGGGACGCTCGGGTTCCTCTTGAGTGGAGACGGGTATGTCGGGGAACTTCTTGAGTTGCAGCAAGGGTGTGAAGGACCCTTTGGAAGTTCCAGAGTTTAAGTCTGATTACCCCCTAGTTGTCTCAGCCGAAATGGGCCTCATCTCGCCTGGAGGGGAGAACCTCCTGGATTTTCTCGAGTTGCTGCAGGTGCTCTCGACTTACGACGAGGGCCTCAGGGACCCACTCTGGTGGCCTCAGGAAAGGCCAATCCCCATGCGAGTTTCTCCTGGGCCTCTGGGGATTCCTCTCCCGTCGATGCTGGGCCTAAGACCTTGTGTGGACTCAGTGACGGAACCTGAGGATTCCTCTCCAGTGCCGACATGGATCTTGTGGTACTTCTGGAGACTCCCCAGGGGAGTCAGTCCTTGTCTCGAGAGGGGCATGCACGTGCGATTTCCTCCCGAGCTGTAGCAGCAGTGTCATGCTTCCCTTTTCGTGGATCAAGGGATCTGTGGCTTTCCCTCTAGACTTTCCCATGACACTTTCCCACGAGGCTTCCCACAGGGCTTTCCCACGAGGCTTTCCCACGAGGCTTTCCCACAGGCTGTCCCACGTGCCACCGTGGTTTGAGTCGATCCTCGGCTTGAAAGACGAGGCAGTGCAGGGAAAACAGGTTTCCCTGGAATGGACTGAGACATCTGGGGGAATCTGGGAATGGTGGCACGACCCTGGAGTTCCTCTCGCCTTTCCTGTGGAGAGCGCCTCCTCTTGAGATGCGACGGGAACTCCGGGAATTCCTTCCCGACCACGCAGGGAAACGATACCTCCTCCCGAGCTAGGAAAACGGAAACGGGGCTCCTCTGGATGTGGGCGGGATTATCGTGCTTCCTCTCGAGTGGAGACGGGTATGTCAGGGAACTTCTTGAGTTGCAGCAAGGGTGTGAAGAACCCTTTGGAAGTTCCAGATGTTAGAATTGATTAGCCTCAGCGGAAATGGGCCTCATCTGGCCTGGAGGGGAGAACCTCCTGTATTTTCTCGAGTTGCTGCAGGTGCTCTCAACTTACGACAGGGACCTCAGGGACCCGCTCTAGTGGCCTCAGGAAAGGCCAGTCCCCATGTGAGTTGCTCAGGGGCCTCTGGGAATTCCTCTCCCGTCGATGCCGGGCCTAAGATCTTTTGTGGAGTCGGTGCCGGAACCTGAGGATTCCTCTCCAGTGCTGACATCGACCTTGGGGTACTTCTGGAGTCTCCCCAGGGGAGTCAGTCCTCGTCTCGAGTGGGGCATGCACGTGCGCTTTCCTCCCGAGCTGTAGCAGCAGTGTCACGATTCCCTTCGCGTGGATCAAGGATCTGTGGCTTTCCCTCGAGGCTTTCCCACGAGGCTTTCCCACAGGGCTGTCCTACGTACCACCGTTGTGTGATTCGATCCTCGGCTTGAAAGTCGAGGCAGTGCAGGGAAAACAGGTTTCCCTGGAATGGACTGAGACATCTGCGGGACTCTGGGAATGGTGGCACGACCCTTGAGTCCCTCTCGCCTTTCAGGTGTAGAGCGCCTCCTCTTGAGATGCAACGGGAACGCCGGGAATTCTTTCCCGACCCTGCAGGGAAAGGATCCCACCTCTCGAGCTAGGAGGCGGTAACGGGGCTCCTCTGGATGTGGGCGGGACGCTCGTGCTTCCTCTCGTGTGGAGATAGGTATACCGGGAACTTCTTGCGTTGCAGGAAGGGTGTGAAGGACCCTTTGGAAGTTCCAGAGGGTAGGTGTGATTAGGCTCGAGACGCCTCAGCAGAAAGGAGCCTCAACTCGCCTGGAGGGGAGAATCTCCTGGATTTTCTCGAGTTGCTGCAGGTGCTCTCGACATACGACGGGAATCTCAGGGACCCGCTCTGGTGGCCTCAGGAAAGGCCAGTCCACATGCACGTTGCTCGGGGGCCTCTCGGATTCCTCTCCCATCGATCCGGGACCTAAGACCTTGTGTGGAGTCGGTGCCTGAACCTGAGGATTCCTCTCCAGTGCTGACATGGATCTTGGTTACTTCTGGAGTCTCCCCAGGGGAGTCAGTCCTCGTCTCGTGTGGGGGCATGCAGTTGCGCTTTCCTTCAGAGCTGTAGCAGCAGTGTCACGCTTCCCTTCGCGTGGATCAAGGAATCTGTGGCTTTCCCTCGAGGTTTTTTCCCACGAGGCTTTCCCACGAGGCTTTCCCACAGGGCTGACCCCACGTGTCACCGTCGTGTGAGTCGATCCTCGGCTTGAAAGTCGAGGCAGTGCAGGGAAAACAGGTTTCCCTGGAATGGACTGAGACATCTGGGGGACTCTGGGAATGGTGGCACGACACTGGAGTTCCTCTCGCCTTTCCTGTGGAGATCGCCTCCTCTTGATGCGAGGGAATGCCGGGAATTCTTTCCCGACCACGCAGGAAAGGATCCCTCCTCTCGAGCCATGAGGCTGAAACGAGGCTCCTCTGGATGTGGTGGGACTCTCGTGCTTCCTCTCGACTGGAGACAGGTATGTCGGGGAACTTCTTTAGTTGCAGCTAGGGTTTGAAGGCCCGTTTGTTAGTTCCAGACGCTTGTTGATAAGCCTCGAGACGCCTCATCGGATATGGGCCACATCTCGCCTGGAGGGGAGAAACTCCTGGATTTTCTCGAGTTGCAGCAGGAGCTCTCGACTTACGACTTGGACCTCAGAGACCCGCTCTGTTGGCCTCATGAAAGGCCAGTCCCCATGCAAGTTGCTCGGGGCACTCTCCACAGGAAACGCGAGAGGAAGTCCAGTGTCGTGCCACCATTCCCAGAGTCCCCACAGATGTCTCAGTCCATTCCAGGGAAACCTGTTTTCCTTGCACTGCCTTGACTTTCAAGCCTAGGATCGACTCACACCACGGTGGCACGTGGGACAGCCCACTGGGAAAGCCTCGTGGAAAGCCTCGTGGGAAGCCTCGAGGGAAATCACAGATTCCTTGATCCACGCGAAGGGAAGCATGACACTGCTAGGGACCCACTCCCCTGGGGAGTCACTCTGGTGGCCTCAGGAAAGGCCAGTCCCCATGCGAGTTGCTCGGGGCCTCTCGGGATTCCTCTCTCGTCGATGCCGGGGCCTAAGATCTTGTTTGGAGTCGGTGCCGGAACCTGAGGATTTCTGTCCAGTGCTGACATGGATCTTGGGTACTTCTGGAGTCTCCCCAGGGGAGTCAGTCCTCGTCCCGAGTGGGGCATGCACGTGCGCTTTCCTCCAGAGCTGTAGCAGCAGAGTCTCGCTTCCCTTCGCGTGGATCAAGGGATCTGTGGCTTTCCTTGAGACTTTACCACGAGGCTTTCCCACGGGGCTTTCCCATAGGGCTGTCCCACGTGCCACCGTGGTGTGAGTCGATGCTCGGCTTGAAATTCGAGGCAGTGCAGGGAAAAACATTTCCCTGGAATGGACTGAGACATCTGTGGGACTCAGGTAATGGTGTCACGACCCTGGAGTTCCCCTCGTCTTTTCCTGTCGAAAGCGCCTCCTCTTGAGATGCGACCGGAACGCCGGGAATTCTTTCCCGAACACGCAGGGAAAGGATCCCTCCTCTCGAGCTAGGAGGCGGGCACGGGGCTCCTCTGGATGTGGCCGGGACTCTCGAGCTTCCTCTCGAGTGGAGACGGGTATGTCGGGGAACTTTTTTAGTTGCAGTAAGGATGTGAAGGACCCTTTGTAAGTTCCAGAGTTTAGGTGTGATTGGCCTCGAAACGCCTCAGTGGAAATGGGCCTCATCTCGCCTGGAAGGGAGAACTCCAGGATTTTCTCGAGTTGCGATAGGTGCTCTCGACTTACGACGGGGACCTCAGGTACCTGCTCTGGTGGCCTTTGGAAAGTCAATCCCTATGCGAGTTGCTCGGGGCCTCTCGGATTCCTCTCCCGTCGATGCCGGGCCTACGATCTCGTGTGGAGTGGGTGCCGGAACCTGAGGATTCCTCTCCAGTGCTGACATGGATGTTGGGGTACTTCTGGAGTCTCCCCAGGGGAGTCAGTCCTCGTCTCGAGTGGGGGCATGCACGTGCGATTTCCTCCCGAGCTGTAGCAGCATTGTCGCGCTTCCCTTCGGGTGGATCAAGGGTTATGTGGCTTTCCCTTGAGGCTTTCACACGAGGCTTTCCCACGAGGCTTTCCCACAGGCTGTCCCACGTGCCATCGCGGTGTGAGTCAATCCTCGGCTTGAAAGTCGAGGCAGTGCAGGGAAACAGGTTTCCCTGGAATGGCCTGAGACATCTGGGGGACTCTGGGAATGGTGGCAAGACCTGGAGTTCCTCTCGCCATTCCTGTGGTTGCGCCTCCTCTTGAGATGCGAGGGAACGCCGGGAATTCTTTCCGGATAACGCAGGGAAAGGATCCTTCCTCTCGAGCTATGAGGCTGAAACGGGCTCCTCTGGATGTGGGCAAGAATCTCGTGCTTCCTCTCGAGTGGAGAGGGGTATTTCGGGGAACTTCTTGAGTTGCAGCTAGGGTTTGAAGGCCCGTTTGTTAGTTCCAGACGCTTGTTGATTAGCCTCAAGATGCCTCATCGGATATGGGCCACATCTCGCCTGGAGGGGGAGAACCTCCTGGATTTTCTCGAGTTGCAGCAGGAGCTCTCGACTTACGACTTGGACCTCAGAGACCCGCTTTGGTGGCCTCATGAAAGGCCAGTCCCCATGTAAGTTGCTCGGGGGCTTCTCGGGATTCCTCTCCCGTCGATGCCGGGGCCTAAGACTTTGTGTGGAATCGGTGCCGAACCTGAGGATTCCTCTCCAGTGCTGCAATGGATCTTGGGGTATTTCTGCAGTCTCCCCAGGGGAGTCAGTCCTCGTCTCGAGTGGGGCATGCACGTGCGCTTTCCTCCCCAGCTGTAGCAGCACTGTCATGCTTCCCTTCTCGTGGATCAAGGGATCTGTGGCTTTCCTCGAGGCTTTCCCACGAGGCTTTCCCACGAGGCTTTCCCAGTGGGCTGTCCCACGTGCCACCGTGGTGTGAGTCGATCTTCGGCTTGAAAGTCGAGGAAGTGCAAGGAAAACAGGTTTCCCTGGAATGGACTGAGACATCTGGGGACTCTGGGACTGGTGTCACGACACTGGAGTTCCTCTCGTGTTTCCTGTGGAGAGTGCCTCCTCTTGAGACGCGACGGGAACGCCGGGAATTCTTTCCCGACCACGCAGGGAAAGATCCCTCCTCTTGACCAAGGAGGCGGAAACGGGCCTCCTCTGGATGTGGCAGAACTCTCGTGCTTCCTCTCGAGTGGAGACGGGTATATCGGGAACTTCTTGAGTTGCAGCAAGGGTGTGAAGGACCCTTTGGAAGCTCCAGAGGTTAGGTGTGATTAGCCTCGAGACGCCTCAGCAGAAATGGGCCTCATCTCGCCTGGAGGGGAGAACCTCCTGAATTTTCTCGAGTTGCGGCAGGTGCTCTCGACTTAGGACGGGACCTCAGGACCAACTCTGGTGGCCTCAGGAAAGGCCAGTCCCCATGCGAGTTGCTCGGGGCCTCTCGGGATCCTCTCTCGTCGATGCCTCTAAGATCTCGTC
>NW_017196022.1:0-8672 GCF_001704415.2 Capra hircus
CGGGAGAGGAATCCGAGAGGCCGCCCGAGCAACTAGCTTGGGACTGGCCTTTCCTGAGGCCACAAGAGCGGTCCCTGAGGTCGCCCGTCGTAAGTCGAGAGCACCTGCCGCAACTCGAGAAAATCCAGGAGGTTCTCCCATCCAGGCGAGATGAGCCATTTCCGCTGAGGCGTCTCCAGGCTAATCACACCTAAACTCTGGAACTTCCAAAGGGTTCTTCACACCCCTTGCTGCAACTCAAAATGTTCCCCGACATACCGTCTCCACTCGAGAGGAAGCACGAGAGTCCCGCTCACATCCAGAGAGGCCCGTTTCCGCCTCCTAGCTCGAGAGGAGGGATCCTTTCCCTGCGTGGTCGGGAAAGAATTCCCGGCGTTCCCGTCGTATCTCAAGAGGAGGCACTCTCTACAAGAAAAGGAGAGAGGAACTCCAGGGTCGTGCCACCATTCCAGAGTCCCCCAGAGGTCTCAGTCCATTCCAGGGAAAACTGTTTCCCTGGCACTGCCTAGACTTTCAAGCCGAGGATCCACTCACACCACGGTGGCACGTGGAGAGCTCTGTGGGAAAGCTCGTGGGAAAGCCTCGAAAGCCTCGAGGGAAAGCCTCGACACAGATCCCTTGATCCAAGCGAAGGAAGCGCGACACTGCTGCTACAGCTCGGGAGGAAAGCGCACGTGCATGCCCCACTCGAGACGAGGACTGACTCCCTGGGGAGACTCCAGAAGTACCCAAGTTCCATGTCTGGCACTGGAGAGGAATCCTCAGTTTCCGGCACCGACTCCACACAAGGTCTTAGGCCCCGGCATCGACGGGAGAGGAATCCCAGAGGCACCCGAGCAACTCGCATGGGGACTGGCCTTTCCTGAGGCAACCAGAGCGGGTCCCTGAGGTCGCCGTTCGTAATCCGAGAACCTGCCGCAACTCGAGAAAATCCAGGAGGTTCTCCCTCCAGGCGAGATGAGGCCCATTTCCGCTGAGGAGTCTCGAGGCTATTCACACCTAACCTCTGGAACTTCCAAAGGGTCCTTCACACCTTGCTGCAACTCAAGAAGTTCCCCGACATACCCGTCTCCACTCAAGAGGAACACAAGAGTCCCGCGCACTTCCAGAGTGGCCCCGTTTCGCCTGCTAGCTCGAGAGGAGGGATCCTTTCCCTGTGTGGTCGGGAAAGAATTCCTAGCGTTCCCGTCGCATCTCAAGAGGAGGCGCTCTCCAGAGGAAGGCGAGAGGAACTCCAGGATCAGGCCCCATTCCCAGAGTCCCCAGAATTCTCAGTTTATTCCAGGGAAACCTGTTTTCCCTGCACTGCTTCGACTTTCAAGCCGAGGATCAACTCAAACCACGGTGGCACGTGGGAAAGCCCTGTGGGGAAGCCTCGTGGGAAAGCCTTGTGGGAAAGCCTTGAGGGAAAGCCACAGATCCCTTGATCCACGCGAAGGGAAGCTTGACACTGCTACTACAGCTCGGGAGGAAAGCGCACGTGCATCGCCCCACTCGAGACGAGGACTGACTCCACTGGGGAGACTCCAGAAGTACCCCAAGATCCATGTCAGCACTGGAGAGGAAACCTCAGGTCTGGCACCGACTCCACCCAAGGTCTTAGGCCCCGATATCGACGGGAGAGGAATCCGAGAGGCCCCCGAGCAACTAGCTTGGGGACTGGCCTTTCCTGAGGCACAAGAGCGGGTCCCTGAGGTCCCCGTCGTAAGTCGAGAGCGCCTGCCGAAACTCGAGAAAATCCAGGAGGTTCTCCCATCCAGGCGAGATGAGGGCCATTTCCGCTGAGGCGTCCAGGCTAATCACACCTAACCTCTGGAACTTCCAAAGGGTTTCTTCACACCCTTGCTGCAACTCAAGATGTTCCCCGACATACCCAGCTCCACTCGAGAGGAAGCACGAGAGTCCCGCTCACATCCAGAGAAAGCCCCGTTTCCGCCTCCTAGCTCGAGAGGAGGGATGCTTTCCCTGCGTGGTCGGGGAAGAATTCCCGGCATTCCCGTCGTATCTCAAGAGGAGGCACTCTCTACAAGAAAGGAGAGAGGAACTCCAGGGTCGTGCCACCATTACCAGAGTCCCCCAGAGGTCTCAGTCCATTCCAGGGAAAACTGTTTCCCTGCACTGCCTAGACTTTCAAGCCGAGGATCCACTCACACCACGGTGGCACGTGGGAGAGCTCTGTGGGAAAGCCTCGTGGGAAAGCCTCGTGGGAAGGCCTCGAGGGAAAGCCTCGAGGGAAAGCCACAGATCCCTTGATCCAAGCGAATGAAAGCGCGACACTGCTGCTACAGCTCGGGAGGAAAGCGGACGTGCATGCCCCCACTAGTGACGAGGACTGACTCCACTGGGGAGACTCCAGAAGTACCCCAAGATCCATGTCAGCACTGGAGAGGAATCCTCACTTTCCGGCACCCACTCCACACAAGATCATAGGCCCCGGCATCGACGGAGAGGAATCCCGAGAGGCCCATGAGCAACTCGCATGGGGACTGGCCTTTCCTGAGGCCACCAGAGTGGGTCCCTGAAGTCCCCTTCGTAAGTCGAGAGCTCCTGCTGCAACTCGAGAAAATCCAGGAGGTTCTCCCCTCCAGGCGAGATGAGGCCCATCTCCGCTGAGGCGTCTCGAGGCTATTCACACCTAAACTCTGGAACTTCCAAAGGTCCTTCACACCCTTGCTGCAACTCCAGAAGTTCCCCGACATTCCCGTCTCCACTCGAGAGGAAGCACGAGAGTCCCGGCCACATCCAGAGGAGCCCCGTTTCCGTCTCCTAGCTAGAGAGGAGGGATCCTTTCCCTGCATGGTCGGGAAAGTATTCCCGGCGTTCCCGTCGCATCTCAAGAGGAGGCGCTCTCCACAGGAAAGGCGAGAGGAACTCCAGGGTCGTGCCACCATTCCCAGAGTCAACCAGATGTCTCCGTCCATTCCAGGGAAACCTGTTTTCCCTGCACTGCCTCGACTTTCAAGCCGAGGATCGACTCACACCACGGTGGCACGTGTGACAGCCCTGTGTGAAAGCCTCGGGGGAAAGCCCCTGATCCCTTGATCCACGCGAAGGGAAGTACGACACTGCTGCTACAGTTCGGGAGGAAAGCGCACGTGCATGCCCCCACTCGAGATGAGGACTGACTCACCTGGGGAGACTCCAGAAGTACCCCAAGTTCCATGTCTGCACTGGAGAGGAATCCTCAGTTTCCGGCGCCGACTCCACACAAGGTCTTAGGCCCCGGCATCGACGGGAGAGGAATCCCCAGAGGCACCCGAGCAACTCGCATGGGGACTGGCCTTTCCTGAGGCAACCAGAGCGGGTCCCTGAGGTCGCCGTCGTAAGCCGAGAGCACCTGCCGCAACTCGAGAAAATCCAGGAGGTTCTCCCTCCAGGCGAGATGAGGCCCATTTCCGCTGAGGAGTCTCGAGGCTATTCACACCTAACCTCTGGAACTTCCAAAGGGTCCTTCACACCCTTGCTGCAACTCAAGAAGTTCCCCGACATACCCATCTCCACTCGAGGGGAAGCAGGAGAGTTCTGCCCACATCCAGAGGAGCCCCGTTTCCGCCTCCTAGCTCGAGAGGAGGGATCCTTTCCCTGCGTGGTTGGGAAAGAATTCCCGGCGTTCCCGTCGCATGTCAATAGGAGGCGCTCTCCACAGGAAAGGCGAGAGGAACTCCAGGGTCGTGCCATATTCCCAGAGTCTCCCAGATGCCTCCGTCCATTCCAGGGAAACCTGTTTTCCCTGCACTGCTTCGACTTTCAAGCCGAGGATCAACTCAAACCACGGTGGCACGTGGGACAGCCCTGTGGGGAAGCCTCGTGGGAAAGCCTTGTGGGAAAGCCTCGAGGGAAAGCCACAGATCCCTTGATCCACGGGAAGGGAAGCTTGACACTGCTACTACAGCTCGGGAGGAAAGCGCACGTGCATCGACCCTCTCGAGACGAGGACTGACTCCACTGGGGAGACTCCAGAAGTACCCCAAGATCCATGTCAGCACTGGAGAAGAATCCTCAGGTTCTGGCACCGACTCAACACAAGGTCCTAGGCCCCGGCATCGACGGGAGAGGAATCCCGAGAGGCCCCCGAGCAACTCGCATGGGGACTGGCCTTTCCTGAGGCTACCAGAGTGGGTCCCTGAGGTCCCCATCGTAAGATGAGAGCACCTGCCGCAACTCGAGAAAATGCAGGAGGTTCTCCCCTCCAGGCGAGATGAGGCCCATTTCTGCTGAGGCGTCTCCAGGCTAATCACACCTAACCTCTGGAACTTCCAAAGGGTTCTTCACACCCTTGCTGCAACTCAAGATGTTCCCCGACATACCCGTCTCCACTCGAGAGGAAGCACGACAGTCCCGCTCACATCCAGAGGAGCCCCGTTTCCGCCTCCTAGCTCGAGAGGAGGGATCCTTTCCCTGCGTGGTCGGTAAAGAATTCCCGGCGTTCCGGTCGAATCTCAAGAGGAGGCACTCTCTACAAGAAAGGCGAGAGGAACTCCAGGGTCGTGCCACCATTCCCAGAGTCCCCCAGCTGTCTCAGTCCATTCCAGGGAAACCTGTTTCCCTGCACTGCCTAGACTTTCAAGCCGAGGATCGACTCACACCACGGTGGCAGTTGGGAGTGCCCTGTCGGAAAGCCTCTCGGGAAAGCCTCGGGGAAAGCCTCGAGGGAAAGCCACAGATCCCTTGATCCACGGGAAAGGTAGGGATACACTGCTGCTACAGCTCGGGAGGAAAGCGCACGTGCATGCCCCGACTCGAGACGAGGACTGACTAGCCTGGGGAGACTCCAGAAGTACCCCAGGATCCATGTCAGCACTGGAGAGGAATCCTCAGGTTCCGGCACCGACTCCACACAAGGTCTTAGGCCCTGGCATCGACGGGAGAGGAATCCCGCGAGGCTCCCAAGCAACTCGCAAGGGGACCGGCCTTTCCTGAGGCCACCAGTGCGGGTCCCTGAGGTCCCCGTCGTAAGTCGAGAGCACCTGCCGCAACTCGAGAAAATCCAGGAGGTTCACCCTTCCAGGCGAGATGAGGCTCATTTCCGCGGAGGCGTCTCGAGGCTAATCACACCTAACTTCTGGAACTTCCAAGGGGTCCTTCACACCCTTGCTGCAACTCAAGAAGTTCCCCGACATACCCGTCTCCACTCGAGCAGGAAGCACGAGAGTCCCGCCCACATCCAGAGGAGCCCCCTTTCTGCCTCCTAGCTCGAGAGAAAGGATCCATTCCCTGTGTGCTCGTGAAAGAATTCCCGGCGTTCCCGTCGCATCTCAAGATGCGGCACTCTCCACAAGTAAGGCAAGAGGAACTCCAGGGTCGTGCCACCATTACCAGAGTCCCCCAGATGTCTCAGTCCATTCCAGGGAAACCTGTTTCCCTGCACTGCCTCGAATTTCAAGCCGAGGTTCGACTCACACCACGGTGGCACGTGGGACAGTCCTGTTGGAAAGCCTCATGGGAAAACCTCCTGGAAAGCCTCGAGGGAAAGCCACAGATCCCTTGATCCACGCGAAGGGAAGCGTGACACTCCTGCTACAGCTCGGGAGGAAAGCGCCACGTGCATGCCCCCACTCGAGACGAGGACTGACTCCCCTGGGGAGACTCCAGAAGTACCCAAAGATCCATGTCAGCACTGGAGAGGAATGCCTCAGGTTCCGGCACTGACTCCACACAAGAGTCTTAGGCCCCAGGCATCTACGGGAGAGGAATCCCGAGAGGCCCGTGTGCCCCCGAGCAACTCGCAAGGGGACTGGCCTTTCCTGAGGCCACCAGAGCGGGTCCCTGAGGTCCCCGTCGTAAGTCGAGAGCACCTGCCGCAACTCGAGAAAATCCAGGAGGTTCTCCCTGTCCAGGCGAGATGAGGCCCATTTCCGCTGAGGTCGTCTCGAGGCTAATCACACTCTAACCATCTGGAACTTCCAAAGGGTCCTTCACACCCTTGCTGCAGCTCAAGAAGTTGCCCCGACATACCCGTCTCCACTCGAGAGGAAGCACGAGAGTTCCCGCCCACATCCAGAGGAGCCCCGTTTCCGCCTCCTAGCTCGAGAGAGAGGGATCCTTTCCCTGTGTGTTCGGGAAAGAATTCCCGGCGTTCCCGTCGCATCTCAAGAGGAGGCGCTCTCCACAGGAAAGGCGAGAGGAACTCCAGGGTCGTGCCACCATTCCCAGAGTACCCCCAGATGTCTCCGTCCATTCCAGGGACACCTGTTTTCCCTGCACTGCCTCGACTTTCAAGCCGAGGATCGACTCACACCACGGTGGCACGTGGGACAGCCCTGTGGGAAAGCCTCGTGGGAAAGCCTCGTGGGAAAGCCTCGAGGGAAAGCCACAGATCCCTTGATCCACGCGAAGGGAAGCGTGACACTGCTGCTACATCTCGGGAGGAAAGCGCCACGTGCATGCCCCCTCTCGAGACGAGGACTGACTCCCCTGGGGAGACTCCAGAAGTACCCAAAGATCCATGTCAGCACTGAAGTTGAATGCTCAGGTTCCGGCACGACTCCACACAAGATCTTAGGCCCCGGCATCGACGGGAGAGGAATCCCGAGAGGACCCCGAGCAACTCGCAAGGGGACTGGCCTTTCCTGAGGCCACCAGAGCGGGTCCCTGAGGTCCCCGTCGTAAGTCGAGAGCACCTGCCGCAACTCGAGAATCCAGGAGGTTCTCCCCTCCAGGCCAGATGAGGCCCATTTCCACTGAGGCGTCTCGAGGCTAATCACACCTAACCTCTGGATCTTCCAAAGGGTCTTTCACACCCTTGCTGCAACTCAAGAAGTTCCCCGACATACCCGACTCCACTCGAGAGGAAGCACGAGAGTCCCGCCCACATCCAGAGGAGCCCCGTTTCCGCCTCCTAGCTCGAGAGGAGGGATCCTTTCCCTGCGTGTTCGGAAAGAATTCCCGGCGTTCCCGTCGCATCTCAAGTGGAGGCGCTCTCCACAGGAATGGCGAGAGGAACTCCAGGGTCGTGCCACATTCCCAGAGTCCCCCAGATGTGTCAGTCCATTCCAGGGAAACCTGTTTTCCCTGCACTGCCTCGACTTTCAAGCCAAGGATCGACTCACACAGTGGTGGCACGTGGGACAACCCTGCGGGAAAGCCTCGTGGGAAAGCCTCCTGGGAAAGCCTCGAGGGAAAGCCCGTGATCCCTTGATCCACGCGAAGGGAAGCGTGACACTGCTGCTACAGCTCGGGAGGAAAGCGCACGTGCATGCCCCCACTCGAGACGAGGACTGACTCCACTGGGGAGACTCCAGAAGTACCCCAAGATCCATGTCAGCACTGGAGAGGAATCCTCAGGTTCTGGCACTGACTCCACACAAGGTTTTAGGCCCCAGCATCTACGGGAGAGGAAACCCGAGAGCCCCCCGTGTGGCCCCCGAGCAACTCGCAGGGGACTGGCCTTTCCTGAGGCCACCAGAGCGGGTCCCTGTGGTCCGCGTCGTAAGTCGAGAGCACCTCCCGCAACGCGAGAAAATCCAGGAGGTTCTCCCTTCCAGGCGAGATGAGGCCCATTTCCGCTGAGGCGTCTCGAGGCTAATCACACCAAACCTCTGGAACTTCCAAATGGTCCTTCACACACTTGCTAAAACTAAAGAATTTCGCCGACATACCCGTCTCCACTCGAGAGGAAGCACGAGAGTCCCGCCCACATCTAGAAGAACTCCGTTTCCGCCTCTAGCTCGAGAGGAGGGATCCTTTCCCTGCATGTTTGGGAAATAATTCCCGGCGTTCCCCGTCGCATCTCAAGAGGAGGCACTCTCCACAGGAAAGCCGAGCGGAACTCCAGGATCGTGCCACCATTCCAGAGTCCCCCAGATGTCTCAGTTCATTCCAGGGAAACCTGTTTCCCTACACTGCCTCGACTTTCAGGACGAGGATCCACTCACACCACGGTGGCACGTGGGACAGCCCTGTGGGAAAGCCTCGTGTGAAAGCCTCGTGGAAAGCCTCGAGGGAAAGCCACAGTTGCTTTGATCATCCCGAAGGGAAGTTTGACACTGCTGCTAACAGCTCGAGAGGAAAGCCGCACGTGCATGCCCCCACTCGAGACGACGACTGACTCCCCTGGGGAGACTCCAGAAGGACCCCAAGATCCCCGTCAGCACTGGAGAGGAATCCTCACGTTCTGGCACCGACTCCACACAAGGTCTTAGGCCACGGCATCGACGGGAGAGGAATCCCGAGAGGCCCCCGAGCAACTCGCATGGGGACTGGCCTTTCCTGAGGCCACCAGAGCGGGTCCCTTGAGGTCCCCGTCGTAATGCGAGAACACCTGCACCATCTAGAGAAAATGGCAGGAGGTTCTCCCCACCAGGGGAGATGAGGCCCATTTCCTCTGAGGCTTCCCCATGCTAATCACACCTAACCTCTGGATCTTCCAAAGGTTCCTTCACACCCTTGCTGCAACTCAAGAAGTTCCCCGACATACCCGTCTCCACTCAAGAGGAAGCACGAGAGTCCCGTCCAATCCAGAGGAGCCCTTTTTCCGACTCCCAGCTCGAGAAGAGGGATTCTTTCCCTGCGTCGTCGGGAAAGAATTCCCGCGGTTCCGTCGCATCTCAAGAGGAGGTGCTCTCCACAGGAAAGGCGAGAGGAACTCCAGGGTGGTGCCACCATTCGCAGAGTCCCCCAGATGTCTCAGTCCATTCCACGGAAACCTGTTTTCCCTGCATTTTCTTTGCTTT